>NC_081248.1:600000-760000 GCF_902713425.1 Acipenser ruthenus | reverse complement strand
CTTCCTTTTAGGTTTGCTCTTGGAGTATTAGAAATAAAAAGTTAAATTGCATATTATGATAATATAAATACTTGTCATCTTTGTGCTTCATTCCATACTGAAAAACTGTTTTAAATTATCAGAAAAAATCATCTTGTGTCCTCTGGTCCTGGTTTCTGTACTGCGCTTAAAGTATTGGTTAGGGTTAACTATGCCAACGCCTTTTAAGATCTTATAGACCTCAATCAAATGCCCCCTGATTCTTCTTTGTTCTAAGCTAAATAAATTCAGTTCCTTCAATCCATATTTGCAGCGTGATCCTAGTCTGGGTCCTCTCTGTTGAATTCTCTCCAGGGCCACAGTTTTGATAATGTGTTGACCAGAACTGAACACAGCATTCTAACCGCTGTCCCACTGGTGCAGTGTACAACCCCATCATAACCTTAATTGATTTTGATCCTAATTGTATGTGACTACCATGTTAAACTGTGACATTCAGTTTAATTTGCTATGGTTCTGCCCATTTCTGTATCTGCTCTACATCGCTTTGGATTTTCGCAGTAGTTGAAAGCATGTTGGCCACTCCCCCAAGCTTTGGGTCGTCTGCAGATTTTCAATTGTGAATCCATGTTGGCTGTGTCCCACGATGCTGCTACACTCCTAGTTTCCATCTAGTGATTGATTTTACATGTTATAGAGGTGAGGCTGATGGGTCTGTAGTTTCCTGGTTCCTCCATATCTCCCTTTTTAAATATTGGTATTACAATTGCAAAGTGCCAGTCAGCTGGACTTCCCCTGTCTTGATTGATTTGTGAAAAGTCTTTGCCAGGCTCCGTTTTCTTTACGCACTCTTGGGTATATGCCGTCTGGACCAGGGGGTTTGTTAGCCTTGTAGCATTGAAAGAGTGTAGAGTTGCACTATGTCATGAAATTAATACTTTATTTTTTTTTCCTTTTAACTAGCAGTTTATCAGGATATTCACCTCAGTCTGTTGTTAAGAATTTTTTTTGCTCATGTTTTTTTAAACCCTGTTTTTTTATTCGCTTTACTGTGACCTTTCAACTGTCAGACCTCTCTCTCTCTCTCTCTCTCTCTCTCTCTCTCTCTCTCTCTCTCTCACTCTCTCTCTCTTGCTGTCTCTCTCGTTTGGGGCTGTGCTGTACTCAGAATTAAGTATTCACAATGTAAATGGCATGTCTTTATTAAAGAAGAAAAAACTGTTTTAATACGGTAATACTTTTCATATAGGGTAAAAAAATTAAAAATAAGAACGCATTTTATTATGGACACAACTGAATGTCGAGGTGTAAGTTTAGGCTTGATTTGAAAAGACCTTCACACGACATGAAGATGTGCAGGAAGCCTGAGCTCCAGGTGACTTCACCCCAGCAGCATAGCAACCACTGCCATGCTGATCTGTCTGTCCCCCGACCTGCTGGAGAATCAGAGACCCATTTAGAGGGCTACCAGCTACCATTACTAGCAGGGGGAAACCCTTGCTGAACCTTAATAGCAAATTAATTGCTTGTATTAACTTTCAATTGTAAATACCAGAGGATTCTATACCTATACGGCTGACCTTGTGTCTTAAACAATCTTTATCTTAAACAAAATCAAACCATTTATCTTTAACTAACTGGGATTTATAAAACAATGAGGTCCCTTTTCGGGAGAGAACGAGAGAGAAAGAGCAAGAAAATAAGTTGAAATATAGAGGTAAAAACAGTGAGATATATCTAGATATGTGAGAGGGGGATAAGGAGAGGTAGAAAGGAAGAGGGAGTCAGCGAGAGCCACAAAGAGTGAGGAAGAGAGAGTGAGTTCTGAGACATTTGGCATTGGTACAAGAGGAATAAAGAGAAAAAGAATGAAAGGAGGAATAAAGAGAAAAAGAATGAAAGGAGGAAGAGAGAGAAAAAGAATGAAAGGAGGAAGAGAATAATAAGAAGGGAGAGACACTCTGATCTTGAAGAATAATTGGCAGAAATAATCTGGTTTGTAAAAGAGCGAACAATAACAAAGTCACGACATTGATTTGGTCTGAAAGTGAGATAAAACATCAAAAGGGCAATACCAGCGAGGTGTAAAGAAAAAGACACACGACTCAGCTATTACACCAAAAACCACTATATACATGATGTAATACGAGGTGTATAGCTGAGATAAAAAGAGAGGGGGAATGGAGAGAGAGAGCAATACTGTATACAGAGGGGGATTAGAGAGAGAGAGAAAGTGAGATCTGTACAGAGGGAGAGTGAGCGGGAGATAAATACAGAGGTCTAAACAGAGAGGGAGAGATAGAGATGGATTGTAAAATCCTTACAGAGGGGGGTGAGGGAATGTTGCAGGGTGAAAGCCCTGCCAGAGTTGTGGGGGGGTGGGGGGTTGGGGGGTATTGCATTGGCAGGGAAGGGGTTAAATTCCCTGCCAGAACACAAGTGGGAATGTGGTTGGAGCTGTCAATTGAATTAATGATGATTAGTTAGGCTCCAGTCACAGGTGTATAAAAAGGGTAATCACAGGTGTTAGTGTTAGAATTAATGTTTGTGATAGAGGTAAAGGTGCTGTGCTGTGCTGTGCTGTGCTGTGCTGTGCTGTGCGTTTTGCAGAACTTTTGTTCTGGCCCTTGTGCCTTTTTGTTTTGTTAACGTGTTTTGTTTAGTGTTTGTAACTGTGTTATTTGTAATTAAACATGCACATTAGCGCTTTACTGCAGCTATCTAGCCTCTGAGTCTCTCTTTCCAGCTCCAGCCTTTGCTGTGATGCTATCCTTACCACGGGGAGTGAGAGGAAAATAGAGTAATAGACAGTCAGATCTATATGGAGAGAGAGAGAAAGAAAGAAGACTGTGATCTATACAGAGGAGGACAGAGAGAAACCAAGAGACCCATATTATTATTATTATTATTATTTATTTCTTAGTAGACGCCCTTACCCAGGGCGACTTACAGTCGTAAATAAAAAATACATTTCAAGAATCACAGTACAAGTATTAATACAATTAAGAGCAAGATAAATACAATGACTTCAGTTTTAGTAAGTACAAGTATATGACAAAATACGATTCAATATTGGAGCAGATAACAGTGTCAGTGATAGTACATCAGGGTACGATTAAATGCAAAATACTACAGATTGACTAACACTTGTGGCAGATTACAGTACAGTACTCCGTAAAGCACAGGATTAAATGCAGTAAAATGTAGAAAGGGGCATAAGAGAGAAAGTGTGGGGTGACAGAGAGTGAGAAAGACAATGAGATCTATTCAGTGAGAGTGAAAGAGAGAAAGTGGATGAGGAGGGAGAGATGGTGAGAGTGTAGTGGTGGTGATGCAGGTGTGTTTGTGTAAAACTGTCAGTTCCCTCCAGTCAGTGGTCAATCCTGACCCGTCTCTCAGCCCTGCTGATCTGAACTCTTTCTGTCTTTTCAGATCAGTGGGTGATCCTGCAGACTCCTCAATCCTGACCCGTCTCTCAGCCCTGCTGATCTGAACTCCTTCTGTCTTTTCAGATGAATGGGTGATCCTGCAGACTCCCCCCCAGCCTGTGATTGAGGGAGACTCTCTGACTCTGAGGTGTCGTGTCCGCACAGGTTATACAACTACCAGGGTTACATTTTATAAGGATAATAAAGAGTTACAGTCCCAGGCTGGCACAGAGCTGAGTGTGAATCGTGTTTCAAAGAGTGACGAGGGGTCCTACAAGTGCAGAGCGTGGAGCTCCGATTACTCTGCAGAGGTGCGGGTGTCAGTGAGAGGTAGGTTCATTCTAACATCACCCCTTCTCTGTCTGTAATGTCTCTGTCTGTAGTGTCGGGCAGCAGTGTGGAGTAGTGGTTAGGCTCTAAACTCTTGACCGGAGGGTCGTGGGTTCAATCCCAGGTGGGGGACACTGCTGCTGTACCCTTGAGCAAGGTACTTTACCTAGATTGCTCCAGTAAAAACCCAACTGTATAAATGGGGAACTGTATGTAAAAATAATGTGATATCTTGTAACAATTGTAAGTTGCTCTGGATAAGAGTGTCTGCTAAGAAATTAATATTAATAAATTAATATTGAAGTCCAGTCCAGCTGTATTAATGAATGTCTTAATAATTTAAAGTTAAATAAGAGCAGAGCTTTCTGATATGATAGCAAGGTCTTGTGTTCTGACAAGCTGTCACGAAGATGTAAGAATCCACAGCAGCCCATACCAAATATAGCAAGATCAAGCCTTTTCTCAAAACTGTTAATGAGAAACTTCCAATTACATGTTCTATATTTTTTCATATTTGTCTTACCTTTTATGATGTTTACAATCATTCTGAGTGGTTCTGAGTCATGCTGCTCCTCAAATACTGCATTTAAATTATTTTTATCAGTATCAAAATCCACCTGGCATTGTCTGTGTCTGTACAGACCTAGCAGTCCGCTCCTTCTGGGTACTGGGTACATGGTGCAGTGACAGCACAACTCTGCCTGTTGCTTTATCCAAATCAAATTAGTATCATAAATAACAAATATAAAGTGTGCAGGAAATGTCTCATTCATGGTATAAGAAAGATTATGCACTGAATTTTTATTGTGTCTGAGAATGATCCCACCCGTGATCCAGAGGACTCAAACACATCTTAAATAAGCAACGTGTCTCAGGAGGTTATCAGCTGCCGGCTCATATGAGTGGGTGCCTTCTCCAGACTGCAAGTTTCAGCTCTTTCCATAGATGTTCGATAGGATTCAGATCAGGACTCATAGAAGGCCACTTCAGAATAGTCCAATGTTTTGTTCTTATCCATTCTTGGGTGCTTTTAGCTGTGTGTTTTGGGTCATTATCCTGTTGGAGGACCCATGACCTGCGACTGAGACAGAGCTTTCTGACACTGGGCAGGACGTTTCGCTCCAGAATGCCTTTATAGTCTTGAGATTTCATTGTGCCCTGCACAGATTCAAGGCACCCTGTGCCAGGCGCAGCCCCAAAACATAACCGAGCCTCCTCCATGTTTCACTGTAGGTATGGTGTTCTTTTCTTTGAAAGCTTCATTTTTTCATCTGTGAACATAGAGCTGATGTGACTTGCCAAAAAGCTCCAGTTTTGACTCATCTGTCCAAAGGACATTCTCCCAGAAGGATTGTGGCTTGTCAATATGCATTTTAGCAAATTCCAGTCTGGCTTTTCTATGTTTTTCTTTCAAAAGTGGAGTCCTCCTGGGTCTTCTTCCATGGAGCCCACTTTCGCTCAAAAAGCGACGGATGGTGCGATCAGAAACTGACGTACCTTCACCTTGGAGTTCAGCTTGTATCTCTTTGGCAGTTATCCTTGGTTCTTTTTCTACCATTCGCACTATCCTTCTGTTCAATCTGGGGTCGATTTTCCTCTTGCGGCCGCGCCCAGGGAGGTTGGCTACAGTTCCATGGACCTTAAACTTCTTAATAATATTTGCAACTGTTGTCACAGGAACATCAAGCTGCTTGGAGATGGTCTTGTAGCCTTTACCTTTACCATGCTTGTCTATTATTTTCTTTCTGATCTCCTCAGACAACTCTCTCCTTTGCTTTCTCTGGTCCATGTTCAGTGTGGGTGCACACAATGATACCAAACAGCACAGTGACTATGACTACTTTTTCTCCATTTAAATAGGCTGAATGACTGATTACAAGATTGGAGACATGTGTGATACTAATTAAAGAAACTAATTCGTTTGAAATATCACTATAATCCAATTATTTATTATCTTTTCTAAGGGGTACCAACAAATGTGTCCAGGCCATTTTAGAATATCTTTGTAGAATAAGCAATAATTCATCTCTTTTCACAGCTTCTTTGCTTTATTCTATGACATACCAAAGGCATGCAAGTATACATGATAAAATAGCTTTTAATTTCATCACTTTTCAAGAGGAATGAAGCATTATTTCAATGAGCTGTAAGGGTACCAACAAATTTGAGCACGTCTGTATATATGTGTGTATATATATATATATATATATATATATTGTAAAAGATTCACACCCACTTGGGTTCGTTGCCCCTTTAAGAATAGACCCAGCACACAGACGTGGATTTTTTTCAGCGCGTTTGCGCAATTTTTTTAATAAACAGAAACAAAACAAATACAAAATTCAAATAAACACCTAGCTCTTCTGGAGCACTAACTCGACTTTCAGGAACACCCTGACTAACGCGGGACAGCTACGCTGTTTACCCGTCTTCACAAAACACGCCGTTTCAAACAGCACTTACTTTCTCTTCATTTGGCTACTCGGAGACAGCGCACCTACTGCCTCCTTCCACTCAGCAGCCCCGAGCAGACTGCCTGCTCTCTATTTAAACCCCCGCACCTGGGCTTAATTTCCAATAACGCCCAGGTGCGGATGATAATTAACAATAACACAATTAAACAAATCAATTAGAAACAATAAAGCAATACAAATCCAACAAAAAGGTGCATTCCCACATGGTTTTTTCCTTGCAGGGAGGTTTTAACCCCCTCCCTGCCGTCTCTCACAACCCGCTATATTACAATATATATATATATATATTTATGTATATACACTACCGGTCAAAAGTTTTAGAACACCTCAATTTTTCCAGTTTTTATTGAAATTTACGCAGTTTAATGTCTCAATGTACTCTGAAATTAAAGCATTGAACAAATAAACAATTGGAGATAAAAATGAAATCATGGAATCGTTTTGTTTATCAAAATTTAATCTAAATTTTTGACTCATCAAAGTAGCCACCTTTTGCAGATATAACAGCCGAACACACTCGTGGCATTCTTTCTACAATGGAAATCAAATATTATTCGGAAAGTTCTTCCCAACACTGCTGCAGAAGTTCCCACAAATGTGTTGCACTTGTAGGTTGCTTTGCTTTCACCCTTCTGTCCAGTTCATCCCAAACCAGCTCGATGGGGTTTAAGTCTGGAGACTGTGCTGGCCATTCCATGATTTGAAGTCTACCGTCTTGTTCTTTTCTTCTAAGGTAGTTCTGACATAGCCTGGAGGTATGTTTTGGGTCATTATCTTGCTGTAGGATGAACCCCTGACCAACTAGGCGTATACCAGAAGGTATTGCATGGCGCTGCAAAATGCTGTGGTAGCAGTTTTGGTTCAGGGTGCCACTCACTCTGTGCAAGTCGCCGACTCTGGATCCAGCTAAAGAGCCCCAGACCATCACGCTTCCTCCTCCATGTTTGACAGTTGGTGTCACACACCGAGGAACCATCCTTTCGCCTACTCGACGGCGTACAAAAACCCTGCGTGATGAACCGAAGATTTCAAATTTTGATTCATCGGTCCATAAGACCTTCTTCCAGTCTTCAGTAGTCCACTGGCGGTGCTTCATGGCCCAGGCAAGCCTCTTTTTCTTATTTTGCCATCTTAGCAATGGCTTTCTTACTGCCACTCGACCTGTCAAACCTGCAGCTCGAAGTCTTCTCTTCACAGTTGAAACTGACACTTGCTTACTTCAACCAGTGTTAAGCTGTGCTTGAAGCTGTTGTCCTGTGAGCCGCCTATCACGCAAGCTGTTGACTCTCAGAAACTTGTCTGTAAGTTGTCTGTAAGTATATATATATATATATATATATATATATATATATATATATATATATATAACACGGCTTGGAAAAATAACAACCTCTGATTGGTTAAACAGCATCACATGACCGTGTGTATATATAGCATATAGCACGGCTTGCATACTAATGAGCCGCTTCACACTGAATAAATCACTCCGCACCACTACATTCTAAATTCCATGACAAACTGACATTTTATTTGTTATTAGTTACAAAACCACAGCCAAAAATGAGTGGCATTTGACCTATTTCCTTTAATATATTTGGGGATGAAACTCCACATAACTGGTACAACACCAGCTTTCTCAGTGAAGACAGCAGTGCACCTGAAAAAAAATAAATAAATAAAATAAGTGCACCAGCAAGAGTAAACACATAACAGTAGATGAGGAAGAGCTAAATGAAATAGAAGAAAACAAAGATTGAAAAAAACACGCCCACACAAAAAATACAGCATGGGCTGGTTAATGAACTTAAAGAGAAAATATGGACATTCAAGCAGTATAAACCAATTCAGGGCGTGTGGTTCCGATGATATATACCACTTCTGGGGTGGTTAAAGTTATATATATATATATATTTGTTTATTTGTTAAGTTGAGGAGGCTCTGCCTCCCTTGCCTCCTCTAAGAAGCCTCCATTGCTTGTAAATGTTTTGGTAGCTATGTGAGTCAAAACAGAGATAAAGAAAGAGAGAGAACTGTGTGATCCCGTGGTTACTGCAATAACTTCAAAAATAAATAAAACAAATTGGCATACAACAAAAGCGTGGAACTCTATTGAAAAGCTGTTGGATTGAAATTTTCTAGGTGGGTCAAATTTTATAATAAAAATAAAAAAAAAAACATTGGTGTTGATCTGTCAGCCAGTTTTTACTTGATTTAAGTGTTGCTACTGATGCTCTGAAAGGGAAAGGTGCACACTAATTATATCATCTTTATATTTCTACAGAGCTGCCCCAGACTACACTCACCCTGGAGCCTCCATTCCCAGACATATTCACTGGGGAGACAGTCACTCTGAGGTGTGGGGTTGAGGGGGGTTCTGCTGGCTGGAAATATCTCTGGTACAAAGACAGTGAGGACACTCCAGTGCCCCAGACTGCTGGTCGCAGTATAACTGGTGACAGCTACACAGTCACTGCAGCTGCTGTATCTGACCAGGGCCAGTACTGCTGTCGAGGACAAAGAGGAGATCAGCCACTCTACTCACATCTCAGTGATAAAGTAATATTAACTGTGTCTGGTGAGTTTACTCAGCTTAATGCAGCCTCTTCGTAGACAGTTACACTGACCATATGAGTGTTTTCATATTTCAACAGGCAGTTATACATTTTTCTAATGATTTTATTAACCCAGATTGTGAATATGAAGCATTCTGTTTAATTTAATTAATTCCAATTCCACTTTATTGAATTTATCAATGAGTTAATGCTCTTGAGTTAAAGCTTTTTGAATAGGTTGTATTAATGTGCATCCTTCGGTTTACCCAAAGATATATTCAGATCTAACTGAACGGGGTTAGAAACTATTGTAAACATTGGTAAACTATTTGTTTAAGGTCGTTAATGTACTGTAATCATCCCTCTACACCTAAATAAAAATCCCTTTCAGCAGGTTAGCCACTGTGCGTCACATGTGCAATATTCCATTCTCTCCAGTCAGGACAGCTGTAGAATAGACTATAGCTAATATGCTATAGAACAAACTAATGCCTACATGTGATGGAGAACAGAATATTAGTCATATGTGATGGATGATGTAATAGATAATAAAAGCACATGACAGGGCGTGCGTTGTGTTGCATTAAAATATGTCTGTAGTTGGGTTAATGCAACACAACGCACAGGCCCTGGAGTGTGTTATCCCGCTTATAAAAACGGACACAATATATATATTTTTTAAAACAAACTCATTTTTTAATTTTTTCAAAAAATCAAACAATTATTATATATCCTTCCACTTTGGAGAACATATATTGCCTCAAACAAGGTTCTATTTGTTGTAAACTGGAGGTTTCAATGTTTCCATTTGTTATTATTATTTATTTCTTAGCAGACGCCCTCATCCAGGGCAACGTACAATTAGCATGTCTATCTCCACTTCATTTTCCTCTGGTCCTGGTTTCTGTACTGCGCTTCAAGTATTGGTTCGGGTTAACTATGCCAACGCCTTTTAAGATCTTATAGACCTCAATCAAATGCCCCCTGATTCTTCTTTGTTCTAGGCTAAATAAATTCAGTTCCTTCAATCCATATTTGCAACTCGATCCTCGTCTGGGTCCTCTCTGTTGAATTCTCTTCCGGGCCACAGTTTTGATAATGTGGTGACCAGAACTGAACACAGCATTCTAAACGCTTTACTGTGACCTTTCAACTGTCAAGACTCTCTCTCGTTTGGGGCTGTCCTGTACTCAGAATTAAGTATTCACAATGTAAATGGCATGTCTTTATTTAAGAAGAAAAAACTGTTTTATTTTGAATACAGAAATTCTTTTTATATAGGGTAAAAAAATAAAAAATAAGAACGCATTTTATTATGGACACATCTGATTGTCGAGGTGTAAGTTTAGGCTTGATTTGAAAAGACCCTCACACGACATGAAGATGTGCAGGAAGCCTGAGCTCCAGGTGACTTCACCCCAGCGGCATAGCAACCACTGCCATGCTGATCTGTCTGTCCCCCGACCTGCTGGAGAATCAGAGACCCATTTAGAGGGCTACCAGCTACCATTACTAGCAGGGGGAAACCCTTACTGCACCTTAATAGCAAATTCATTGCTTGTATTAACTTTCAGTTGTAAATATCAGAGAATTCTATATCTATACAGCTGACCTTGTGTCTTCAGGGGATCCTGGGATTTATCTTAAACAAAATCAAACCATTTATCTTTAACTAACTGGGATTTATAAAACAATGAGGTCCCTTTTCGGGAGAGAACGAGAGAGAAAGAGCAAGAAAATAAGTTGAAATATAGAGGTAAAAACAGTGAGATATATCTAGATATGTGAGAGGGGGATAAGGAGAGGTAGAAAGGAAGAGGGAGTCAGCGAGAGCCACAAAGAGTGAGGGAGAGAGAGTGAGTTCTGAGACATTTGGCATTGGTACAAGAGGAATAAAGAGAAACAGAATGAAAGGAGGAATAAAGAGAAAAAGAATGAAAGGAGGAAGAGAGAGAAAAAGAATGAAAGGAGAAAGAGAGAGAATAATAAGAAGGGAGAGACACTCTGGCCATGGGGAGTGAGAGAAAAATAGAGTAATGGACAGTCAGATCTATATAGAGAGAGAGAAAGAAAGAAGACTGTGATCTATACAGAGGAGGGCAGAGAGAGACCGAGAGACCCATAGAAAGGGGAGTAAGAGAGAAAGTGTGGGGTGAGAGAGAGTGAGAAAGACAATGAGATCTATTCAGTGAGAGTGAAAGTGGATGAGGAGGGAGAGATGGTGAGAGTGTAGTGGTGGTGATGCAGGTGTGTTTGTATAAAACTGTCAGTTCCCTCCAGTCAGTGGTCAATCCTGACCTGTCTCTCAGCCCTGTTAATCTGAACTCTTTCTGTCTTTTCAGATGGACAAGTGATCCTGCAGACTCCCTCCCAGCCTGTGTTTGAGGGAGACTCTCTGACTCTGAGGTGTCGTTTCCGGAGTTATACAGCTACCACGGTTGCATTTTATAAAGATAATAAAGAGTTACAGTTCCAGGCTGGCACAGAGCTGAGTGTGAATCGTGTTTCAAAGAGTGACGAGGGGTCCTACAAGTGCAGAGCGTGGAGCTCCTCCCATTACTCTGCAGAGGTGCGGGTGTCAGTGAGAGGTAGGTTCATTCTAACATCACCCCTTCTCTGTAATGTCTCTCTGATAAGTTAATATTGAAGTCCAGTCCAGCTGTATTAATTCATGTCTTAATAATTTAAAGTGCTTAAATAAGAGCAGAGCTTTCTGATACGATAGCAAGGTCTTGTGTTCTGACAAGCTGTCTTGAAGCTGTAAGAATCCACAATAGGCCATACCAAATATAGCAATATAGAGGCACAGGATAAATATCAGTAATTAAGATCAAGCCTTTTTCTCTAAACTGTTAATGAGAAACTTCCAATTACATGTTCTATATTTTTTCATGTTTGTCTTACCTTTTATGATGTTTACAATCATTCTGAGTTGAGTCATGCTGCTCCTCATACTGCATTTAAATAATTTCTATCAGTATCAAAATCCAGCTGGCATTGTCTGTGTCTGTACAGACCTAGCAGTCCGCTCCTTCTGGGTGCTGGGTACATGGTGCTGTGACAGCACAACTCTGCCAGTCTCACTTTGTAGAGCACAAAGCAGTGAACATCACAAAAAGGGAAAGACAAAAAAACAAATACATTTACATTGGAAGCTACTTTATTTTTGTGTGCTGTTGCTAAAAAAATTTGTTTACCATGATTGAGAAATTCCATCGTTAGACATTGCATAAATCTCTGTATCTCATAAAAAAAAAAAACATTAAATAATTCAGTCGCCAGAACTGCGTTCATCTGCTGTATCCTAAACATTTAAACAGACTGCTGGGCTGAATAAGGAGACACTTTCAACCTCTCTAAATGAAACAATAGCTTATGAATAAACTAGTAGAAACAGAAGTTAGTAACAGCACTAAGGCATCTGTATTTTTTATTATGGAATCTGAAACAAAAACACATTGGAAATGTGAAAAAACGGCAAGTTATCAAAAACACAAGCCAAGTTTCAAGATACCATTGGGGCAACCTTGCCCAGCACAAAGCAAATAGGCACAACTATAAAACCGATGGGGGCCAAGGTTGCCCCAATTGTTTCTACTAACTTAGCTTAGTTAGAATACTGTGGGTTAGAATACCACCCATTCACTAAACTAATACCACCCATTCACTCAACTAATACCACCCATTCACTAAACTAATACCACCCATTCACTCAACTAATACCACCCATTCACTAAACTAAACCACCCATTTACTAAACTAATACCACCCATTCACTAAACTAATGTTTCTCTCCATTGTTGGCCTGTTGCTTTTTCCAAATCAAATTAGTCTCATAAATATAAAGTGTGCAGGAAATGTCTCATTCATGGTATAAGCAAGATTATGCACTGAATCTTCATTGTGTCTGAGAATGATCCCACCCGTGATCCAGAGGTCTCAAACACATCTTAAATAAGCAACGTGCCTCAGGAGGTTATCAGCTGCCGGCTCATATGTGGGATTACTCTTAGTACACAATGAACATTCAGTACATAATCTCTCTGTATGGCTGTTAAAGGCATGTATCTCATTGTTGTGACAGTCAAACTATTCATTTGTGTATCTATAACCACAATGTCAGTCCTTAAGGCTGCACTGTCTATAGCTGGAAGAGGTTTCACCTGGTTTGACTCTCCACAGACCCGTTGACTGTGTTCTTGTTGTCTTGTGTCAGAGCTGTTCTCCAGGGTGACTCTGACAGCCTCTCCAGGAGCCACAGTGAAGGAGGGAGAGGCTCTTAACCTGACCTGTGAGGCAGCAGTGAACAAAACCCCCCGCCCTCAACTCCACTACACCATTGTGAGAGACGGGGAGCCTGTGACTAACAGCACTGACTCTGCACTGTACAGCATAGCCAGCACTGAGAAGAGCCACACTGGGAGCTACACGTGTGCTGTGGAGTCACAGGGAGTGAAGAAGAGCAGCCAGGAGCTACACATTGAAGTGCAAAGTAAGATCAGAAACTTTTCATAACTGACTTGATGATTGAAAGTGATCTCATAGATTATAATAGGTATCATTATATTCCCAGTATAGAACCCTTAATAAACAGATCACAGAATTGCCAGCAATATCAACACATTGGATTGGAAACAAATACACTGTACAGTCACTGGTTCTATACTATATTCAGTAGTGTATGTTACCCACTAATGTTTTAGTTTTACATTAGGTTTAATTACATTTAAAATAAATTTACCCAAATTAGTGTTAATTGAGTGATTAAAATGATGGTTCAAATAAAATGCAGTTACAGCAGACAGCCATTGGAGTGACAGAGTGGCTGAAGGCTGTTCCTCTAGAGCGAGTGTGAGCAGGGTAATGTTCTTGAATCCCTATCAGCTCAGTCAAGGTGTATGGAAGTCACTAGCACGCACTCATACTGTGCCTTCCTTCCCCCAGCGTCCTGGCACAGCGCTGTTGCTATTGGCTACAGAGTGAGCTTCACTCTGATTCATTTCATTGTGTTCACTCTGCTGCTCCTTCAATACTGCAGGATCCAAGGTGAGACTCCCAGTCAGTGCACACATTTCACCTGGCCTGTCACAGCACACATGCAGGCTTCTTCCTGTGATTTCTACAGTGTGAACAGCACACCCCAGTCTTAGGGATAGTTCATTAAAAAAGAATGATTTCCTCATTAAATATACACAGCTAATTTACAGTGTCCAAAATAAACATTTAGCAAGTTTATATAAACACATATAACACAATTATAAGAAACAAACTGAAATCAATCTGCGTATTTGTTTTCCAGGTTCCCTGTGTATTGCTGGTGGTACATCACGGTAAGACAGTATTGACCAGTATGTGTACAGACAGGGGGCAGCACTCGCTATCTCTACCTGTCATCATCCTTTACAGCACTGAAAATGGAGATGGAAACTTTATGATTCGCTCTTTAAGAATCCCTCTTGCAAACTCACCTTCACTTTGACCTGTGTCCTGAAATGCTGTATTGGGTTAATTTGGCTTTTTTGGTTTCCAGATGATAAAGATTCATAATCATTATTCTTTGATTCAAGTTCAATCCAGGGTATTAAAAAATAACCCTTTCATCAGTAATGTCACAAAGCTGCTGCCATCCTCAGAGTGTCTTTACAGTTGATACACAGCTGCTCCTTACCCTGAAATGCACTCTGTGATTTCAATGAGACTTGATTACTCTGAAGCCTAGAAGTGTCATCATCCTTTAAAGCTTCTGTTATTGCTGCAGTTAAACTCTGAGCCCTCCTTGTGTGTCTCTGACATCTGTCTCAGGAAAACTTCGGATCAGGATCAGGAGCAGTCAGCAGAGGGGACTGAGCTCTGCAGCCATGTGCAGCACACTGGAGTGTCGTACTGAAGATCAGCCTGAATGCAACAGTATTGCACTGTCCTGCTAGACCAGTCTGATGAGAATAGTATTGCACTGACCCATTGAAGATGTATCCATTGCTGGCTGTGCTCACTCATCTTTGTCTTGCTAAAGACCAGTCAGCCTGCCATGTCTTAGAACTACTGCAATTATCTGTTCAGTTAGCTGTAGTTTCATAAAATGACCGTCAACTGGAGTATTTTCTAATAATTTATTACTTATTGATTGATTACATTTTTTTGATTTAATTGATGGATTGCATTATTTAACTTTATGAAGTGCATTACTTAACAATGTCTCTATTCATAAGCTATTCTGTAGTGAATAAACTGCTTTACTCTACTAGTGTTGTTTTATAGTATTATTATATAGGGGTAGCTGCACCTCTTAATTGCAGTGATGGTATCCCCGAGGGTCTCACCTGGTAAAGGCATGGCTGCGTGGGGTGCAGGGTGACTCATACAACATGGTTGTCTCCCAGTAAATGCCTCCTCTCCATTCTCAGCCACAGGGAGGTGCTGGGGTCCCTCAGCCAGCTCTCATACCTCTCCATCCTCTGCTCTAAAAAGAAAAATCTTCTTCAAAAATGTGTGTACCCCAGTACCTGTTCTGGCCTGAGTCCGTGGAGGCGCTGTATCCCACCCCGACACCACGTGTGACAGGACGGCTTGGCCGTGACGTCCCCAGACCAGGAGGTACGCACTCACGCACGCACGCACATTTTGCATGAGAGTATTTAATCTGCATGGCCGACAGCCAATTTATCAATAATCACCAGCTGCCGACCACGCATTCTCACAAGCTGCTAACATCACCTCTGCCAGAACATAAGAACATAAGAAAGTTTACAAACAAGAGGAGGCCATTCGGCCCATCTTGCATGTTTGCTTGTTAGCAGCTTATTGATCCCAGAATCTCATCAAGCAGCTTCTTGAAGGATCCCAGGGTGTCAGCTTCAACAACATTACTGGGGAGCTGGTTCCAGACCCTCACAATTCTCTGTGTAAAAAAGTGCCTCTTATTTTCTGATCTGAATGCCCCTTTATCTAATCTCCATTTGTGACCCCTGGTCCTTGTTTCTTTTTTCAGGTCAAAAAAGTTCCCTGGGTCGACATTGTCTATACCTTTTAGGATTTTGAATGTTTGAATCAGATCGCCACGTAGTCTTCTTTGTTCAAGACTGAATAGATTCAATTCTTTTAGCCTGTCTGCATACGACATGCCTTTTAAACCCCGGATAATTCTGGTTGCTCTTCTTTGCACTCTTTCTAGAGCAGCAATATCCTTTTTGTAACGAGGTGACCAGAACTGTACAATAATACATTACATTACATCACCTTCTCTCAAACCCCAAACAATACATTTCAAATCACTCAGTACATCCAACCCAACAATATATTTATCAGCAGGGCTTTGCAAAGCAAGTGAATCTGAATTACATGATACTTTATTAGGCATGCAGTTAGTACAGTGAAGGGAGTGGGTCTGTATGACGTGCCTGCGTTACTTGCTAGGAGTAATGCTGAACTTGAGGAAGTGCTGTGGCAGCGTAAGGGAGCATGGGCGGAACACAAGCATGACTGTGGGAGGGTTTCAAATATGGAAATACAGATTAAGGGCGGGGATCTGCATGCCCAGAGGCAGTACGGATATCCTATTGAAGCCGAAGCAGCAGTGGGTGTGGTAGTAAGACAGTTTTAAGACATTGTGTTTCTTCAGTCAATTCACCCACATGGCCAGTAAAGAGTGGCCATCTCCCAAATTAATTAATTTGTTACTAATCGGGAGATGGTCACTTGCATAATAGCCTGCAGCTCTCGGCACTCTGGGTGGGTTGTTCAGAGAACTGAGCAAGGCAGAGAAGTTTAAAAGTAAAACTTGGACCTTTTATTTCGCTCTGTGAGCAAAGTGTTTTTTGGTACAACTTTTTATTTTATTTTTGTTTGTTAAAATAAAACTGCACCGTACCTGCAGCGTCAGTGTTTTGTTCCTGCTTCTGGTCTGACGTCACCGCCTCAGCTACCCTGTCACATAGTGTATGTAATTTTACTTTGAAAAAGTGCTGTGCTCACTTAAAGAAATCTGAATGCTATGCTTTCAGATGGTGTGGTCACCTAGTGGGTGAAATTGTACACCTTCTGGGGCTTTCTTCCCCCCTTCATTGATAACCAATTAGCTGCTTCCCCCATTGACGAGCATGCCTTTCAGCCAATAACATGACCCAGAAGACACTGCTGAGGTGAAAGCACCCAGGAAGTGTAACTGAAACAAAAGTATGGCATGGAGACCTTTGCTTAACCTAATGCAGTACCAGATGTCATGTTAAAAAATTAAAAACACTTCAGCTAAAATGTGTTTCTTTCCAAACTACACATTTGAGACCTATGGATTTTTTTTTATTTTTTTGTTCCAGAGGCAGATTTTGTCCCATGTTTCTGAATCATGTTTTCACACATCCAAGCCCTTTTTAACAAGATTAAATTAAAATTGAACTTGTTTAATAACGGTAGGTCATGCACAGCGGCTTTAGTGTAATGACTGGTAATGCTTCATTTGATTTGAACACTATGTACCATTCACAACACCTTCAGAAATGGTCATCTAGCCAAGATACAGCAGGTGCTACAACCAAACCTTTCAGCTTCTTAATGAAGAAATGACACCTCTATTCAGAGAATCCCTATGTTAATAAAGTCTCAGTGACAGTACTAGGAATCATTAGGATAAGCCACAAAGAATGGTCAAAAACATTAACTGAATATTTGGCATTAAGCAAACTGTCAGGATAGAACAGATTCATGCTTTGTAACCAAACTGAGCATTTACTGAGCTATCTGTGTCTCTGCTAAAATCCTGGCGAAGTTGATATTCTTAGCACTTTGTGGTAGCAAGAAAAAATTATAAAAAGGACACACAAGTAACAGCTTGCTTCTATTCACTCAGAATGTCAGCTGTCCCAGGTGATAAACAGCAAGAATAGATCAACCACCATTGAAAACCCCTGACCTACACTAAAAAGACAAACACACTGGACAATTCTTGTTCCAAAAGAAAGATTTATTTTGTATTCTTTCCCCCCCCCCCCAATGCCCAGTGGCGTGGGGAGGACGGAGGGGTGTGCTCCCGGCTCCTCGGTTTAATCCTCCTCTTCCTCGTCGGCTCCTCCAGCTCCTCCCTGGCCCTTCTTGGCGTTCTTTCTCTTCACGCGGCCCGGTCTGCCGCCGCCGTACGGGGAGCGCAGGGAGAAGTCGATGTGCTTCTGGCTGTCCAAGCGCACCACGAAGGAGGGGATGTTCACCACCTGCTTACGAACGCTGGAGACGGAAGAGAGACAGACGCCAGGTTAGTGAACACAGGAGGAAGTGCCATCCTGTTCTAGTCTACTGGGCAGTTTGCACCAAGACAGCCAATACAGAACAGTTTAACCGATCAAATAAACCCCACACTGGAGAGGTCACTGCGCTGGACTTCCCAGATGCCTGCCATTGTAAATGCTCCGGCTAAATGAACAGGAACTTCGCTTAAAAGAACACCTTCTTGGCACCCATAGCGATTCGTTGACAACGGATACAGTACTGTTTTGTAACCTGATAACTAATCAAACTTACATTAAAATGGTTTATTCAGTCTTTTCAAAAGCGACTTGTCATCGTGCGAGTGTCTCGAGGCACACCGATTTGTTCATTAAATCTTTCCAGAAGCGCCACCATCATTGAATTATTCTGTATTCTGATTTCCACGAATGCACTTCATCGCTACAAAATGGCCTGCGAACAAGCGGCCAAATGTATCGCTGTTTCTCTTGCTATAAAAAGCCGGAAATTGTTCAAGCTCTTGAAATCAACCTCAATTCAGACACAAGGTGCCGAGCAACTGGGTGTTTCCCGTTCTGGCGAGTTGCTTCACCATCCTGTTAATGTGCATGTCTTGTATATTGCTGCTGCATTTAACATGTGTAGGGGTGTCGTGTTAATTTAGTTTGACAGCTAGTTTATTAACGTTAGTTTGTCTGTTACTTGATTATCATTTGCTTCAGTTTATTTCATATGCTGACGCACGTGCATCATGACAAGGAATACATATTTATTGATTCATAGTGTCTGGTGGCCAATTCTGTCTTAAAAGAACACTTTGCTTGCTTCCTGAGGGGTGTTCTCTTAACTGGAGACTACTGTACTACAACACATCTAGAGATTAACTTAAGGGTTACAGATGCTCAGTTTTTAAAAAAAAAAAAAAAAAAAAAAAACCACCTTGTCAACTGGCTTCTGCCATCCCTGTACATTACCTCAAATGATTCTGAAGAGGAATTGCTTCTTCTGATTGGCTGGAGCTGTGGTAGCCCCGCCCACATTCAGGTATTCACAAGGTATACGGCTTTTGATGGCCGAATTGACCTTGCTGAAATTATTTAACCCCTTCTGCACCAAGGGGGTAGCTCAGCGAGCAGACAGGTTGTTACTGGTAGAAAGAATGAAAAACTATGAACTCACCAAAGTGAATACATGTACCAAAAGGGATCGGTGCTGTAGCACAGGGAACACACTCTGCACCAATGTGTGGCCGTCAAGGGGACAGAAGGCAACTGCAATCCTGCATTGCAAGTACTCTGCTACTGCACAGCACCATTCACCATGCTGAAGTAACTACACTGTGGGCAGCGCAGCGCGTGTATTGCTACCTGATGTGCCCCTGCCTAAATCAGTACTGCTGCAGCAAATGGACTGAGCAATGAAAGTTCTGTGTACGAGTGTGTGTCTTCTTACCAGATGTGGCTCTCTTTAAAATTAACACCGACACAGTGGATGGACTGTGCAGTAACAGCTCTGTGTGTGTGTGTGTACTCTAACCATGATGTGCCTCTGTCTGATACTACTGCTGCACAGTGGCTAGACTGTGGAATGAATGAATGGACTGCTGTGCCGGTTTGATCAGTACTGCTGCAGTGTTTGCACAGTGCAGTGTCAGCTCTGGTTCAGTGCACTGCGTTGCATGGTGGATGCACTGTGCAGGGTCGGCTCTGGTTCAGTGCTGTGTGTTGCTCTTACCGGATGTGCCTCTGTCTGATCAGCACTCTGGCGTGGTGGATGGACTTGGCGAGCCCCAGCTTGAAGACCTGTGTCTGCAGCCTCCTCTCCAGGAAGTCCTCCACCTTCAGGCCCAGGATGTAATCGAGCTTCATCTTGCCCTCGTCCAGCACACCGATACGCACCAGTCTACGCAGCAGAGCGTTGCCTGGAGACAGAGACCAGTCAATTCACAAATTCAACAACGACTTACAATGCAAGCTGAAGTATTAGAAAAGCAGACAGACATGCGAAAACGTATTTATAAGCCTTGCTTGGTACCCCTTTGATAAGCTAGAAGTCAGAAATTCGGGCATACCTTCGAACAGCCTCTTGGGGTCCTTCTCGTCGAGCGTTAGCAGGTCTCTGGCAGCCTTGCGGATCTTGGCCAGAGTGAACTTCACGCGCCACACTTCACGCTTGTTACGGAGACCGTACTCTCCTGCAGAGGGAAGCGGCACACACTGGGGTTTACACTACAGCTCATAATGAGGATTAGCAATACAACTCCGCCCGTAAAAAATAAACGAAAAGCAAGGTCAAAAAGCCAGGCAGCATTCCAGGTTTAGACTGTTTAGTTTTTAAATACGGTTAGATTCAGGTTTAAAATTTCCTAAAACAAAGCTTTTCAATTGGAACGTAAAACATTTAAATATTGGGAATTTCTAACCAAATCATAAAAGCCCTCATCAGTGCTCTTAATTTAAGATTCAACTACGTGATCAATGTAGACGAATCTAGGTGTGCAACATTTGTTTAAATGGAGAGGGGGTGCAGTTGGCATCCCTAATTCCAGATCTCCCAGGCCTCATTAACGAGGAATTCAAGTGACACCAGTTTGAGAGTCTGACAGGGTGTTTGTGTAATCATCAGCCTGGGAGACTAGTTATAAAGAACCAGCTGCTTCATCACATTACAAGATGATCAGGGTTTCTCACAAAGTGTTCCACCTGTACCATCAAAGCCAGAGAAGAATCAGGGGGATGAGATGACTGAACTTAGCAGGGTCACAGCACCAAGCACTGGGTTTCAGAAGTCTTGTTTAGGTAAGAGCCAGGCACTTAAAGCCAGACCAAGTCTACATCCCAACTCCCACTTGACCGTTCAGGTTTGCTCAAGGCAGCTACAAAGGGGAGGGATCAGCTTACAGAGCAGGTGTTTGATGGCACACTCCTGATCACTCAGATGGCAAGTTCTGAAGCACAAGCCCAGTGCACGTTTCTAACCCTGGGGACTAACCGATGAGTTTGAGCTCCTGGTCGAGGCGCGACTTCTCGAAGGGGCGTCTCGGGGTGACGTAGGTCTTGCGACAAACCCAGCTCCTGGCAACGGGCATGGCGAGTTAGGGGTGCCTGCGGAGGAAGAGAAAGCACACGGTCACACACATGTCCACCAGTCACAGACCAACACACAATCCTCTTGAATGCAGAGCACACGGCACAATCATACACAGGTTTACACGTTTCAAAGGTTTACACCCAACTATACAAGACTAATTAAACTGGACAGCAGCATCACCTCGGTTCTTTGTAGCAGCAGAACAAAAATAATTAGTGCTCAAGTTAAAGGCCAGGTTTGTGTTTGCACACAAGTCACTGTACAGTGCCTTTCATGCAGCATCAATTCTTCCAAGTATTTTGAAGAATTTAGTGCCCAAGACAAAACATAATAAAAGTAATCCATTTAAAACCGCTGATCCAGTTTGGCTATAACTTACATTTTTTAAATTAGACAATCCATAATTCACACAATTATTAATTTACCATTCAAGTTCAGAAGCTACAGAGCAAAAGTTAAAAGGAGTGCCTCAAACCTACAAGGTGTGTCCGATACAGTGCACCAGGCCTAAACCTAGACTACAGTACAAACAGACCACAGCTGCAATCTAAGAGAATTGTAAGATGAGAAGCCAGAGTCTCCCAGGCCTCATTAACGAGGAATTCAAGCGACACCAGTGTGAGAGTCTGACAGGGTGTTTGTGTAATCATCAGCCTGGGAGGCTACGACATTGTGGCACAAGTTCTATATGCAGCCATTTGCATGCTACCGTATATGACAGCAATAGCTCTTCAGTGCTGTGGAACTCATGTGAAACACTGCAGGCACTGGGACTGCAATGCAAAATTATTATTATTATTATTATTATTATTTATTGGCCCAAATCACTACATCATATACTTATTATGGTCTTATCCGATCTGCTACACGGCTGGTGATGTAGCGGTAATATTTTACGACATGGGCAGTATGAGGACGTTTCGTATGAACTTTAGATTTTAATTCAGTTATTTACAACTTGGCATATTGCAAAACTGATGCCTTCAAATAGACTAAAAAACAACTTATAGACCGGCATTCTTATCTAGACGAGCTCACATTCTCCTGTCTTAACTAGATTAATCACATTTTTATAATACAACTTATATATCCTTTTTTTTTAACGTTTTGGTTTTATTCGGTTCATTTTATTACTGTTTAGTTTTGTAATGCGTATTGTTTTTATTCTTGTGAAGCGCTTTGTCATGAAAGGCGTTATATAAATAATTGATCAAGTTACAAAAAAAATAACTTTAGCAGTTGCATGACGTATTACAAATTCTATAGTCAAACGATGTACCATCTACAACGTAGAAATATACTTCAATTTTAAAAAGCTTACATTTTTAACGCTGCCTCCTTGTAAAATAGTTTCATTCCATCGCGTATTAAAAGTCGTTACAACCATTTTGTTTGTAATCGCCTTTAGTACGCTTTCGCGCGTGGAACCACATGTAAAGTGATCCCGTGTTTTAATAACTCGCGTTTATATACGGTACAAAACCGTTATTTATTGTATTTGTAGTTTAAATGAAGCAATTATATTGTATTTAAAACAGAACTACGTTTTGCATCAACCTAATATGTACTAGACAGCGTGGTGGCTGATGTTGGGCCGACACGCTTACAAAACAAAATTAAAGACAGAAAATAACACTTTAAAAGTTTACAAGCTCAACATTTAACACCGCATTGAGAAAGAAGAATGTCTTAACGGTCGATATCATGCGTCTTCTGTTTATTAAATACAGTTTTAAAACACTTTTACAGTTTAAAAAAAATAACACTGCTCCAGCAGCAACCATTACCTGCTTCTCAGGCTATCACGATAGAAAAGAGGACGGCCCGTCTGTCACCAGCGTATTTATAGTGGCATGGAAACTACACTTCCCAGAGCGCTTTGCGTGTTATTCACAGCCGAAAGAACAGACGTGTTCGCGTTGCTACTTGGGAGTAGTAGTTTTTAATCTCACGCCATTTGTTTAAATAACTTTATTTACAATGCATGCACGCACAAAAGGCTTGCTTGTATTCTAAAGCTAAGGCGTCGCTTGTAGTGGGCACGAGCGATTTACAAAATTGAAACTTGCTTGCCACTGCATGTCACGCTGTGATTGAAATCGAATCGAATCGAATAAAATACGAATGTTCCAGCGACGACTTGCAAACTTCTTAAAGCTCTAGAAGTAAAACATATCATACATATTACAAACACGTGGTGATAAATTGCAACCATAATTCGTGTTTCATATTTTCAATTTACGTTCATAAAAAAACGATTGTATTTAAATGACACATGTCCGCAGAATAGCCACGTTTTCGCAATCTCTTTCCCCCTGTTCCACTGGTCCGTGTATATTAACTACATCTCCCGTGATGCCATGGGTCAAGATCCCCACAGGAAAGAATAAACACGGCCTCGCAATGCCTATCGGGAGTTGACGTTCTTTTTTAACGCGTTGCTTAATAAAGGGAGTTCCACGATTGAGAAATGCTTCACAGAGGTTAATGCTCTTATTAGTGTTTGCTTATAACGCAGTGGTATCTTTATAACTGCTGCCACTTGTACTGTAAGCGTGTTTTAATCCAAGATACAACACAAGGTAAAATTAATTGACTTTATTTTTTTCATTATAAATAAAATGAGCTACTTAAATAACCAAATACCTTACCAAAAAAAAGGGGGGGGGGGCGACACAAATCGTGCTCCTTAAAATTTAAACGCAATAGCATTATTTAGAATCTTTAATAATAATAATAATAATAATAATAATAATAATAATAATAATAACTGTTTAAATTAATTATTAAACTCACAGATACACCGTTTTTATTTTCCCATCGGATGTATTTGGAAGGCAACACCCAGCCATCCCCTGTTGACTTACATTTTAACATCCAATCAAATAGCAGTATATAATTAAAGGGGTAGGACACATTTTTACAATAACCAATCAGAAGAAGTCAGTGCTCCGCCGTCAGGAGTCCGGGTGGGAGTTGCCAACAAGGAAGTATCGATGAGTAGTTTAGAGATTCTCTGATCCTCGAGAGCGTCAGAAAGGTCGGTGTTTATTATATTTTAAATGTAAACATTTAGATAAATGAAATAAACCGGAGTAGCTTTATTCTCTTTCCCCCACATACTCATACAAATAATGGTTTTTAAATTCATATTAAAAGACTGCCCGAATGCAGTCCTTTCAAACGCGATAATAACTGTTTGTTTTTCCATAACCTAAATCAGATAAGATAAGCATTGAAATTCAAATGGGTGGTAGAAGTCGTTTTTAATGAATAAATACATGTTGTCATTTTTAAAGCATTAGTTGCATTCTGATTCATATTTGAAAAATAAATAATCTGTTCATATTTATGTTTAATGCGTTTCAATTGTAGCTCCAGCAGGATATCGTAGTTACTTGTTGGTTGTAATTTGCATATTGTGCCTGATCTGCCTGGTATTTCATTTGCATGTGTTGATATTATTACAGATATGATTAACGAGGTAATTCTTGTACTGTAAAGTATACTATTCTCTACACAGATTATAGTCTAGGGAACCCAAATTGCAGATTCAATGTAATTCCAGATTCTAGTACATTCTTCTAGTGACAGGAAACTGCAGTTGTGATTCTAGAAAAAAAACTGTTATCTTAAACTGCGGTTACAATGTAATTCCAGTCCAGTCTAGTCTAGTGATATTAAACTGCAGTTACAATGTAATTCCAGTCCAGTCTAGTGATATTAAACTACAGTTACAATGTAATTCCTGTCCAGTCCAGTCTAGTGATATTAAACTGCAGTTACAATGTAATTCCAGTCCAGTCCAGTCTAGTGATATTAAACTGCAGTTACAATGTAATTCCAGTCCAGTCTAGTGATATTAAACTGCAGTTACAATGTAATTCCAGTCCAGTCTAGTGATATTAAACTGCAGTTACAATGTAATTCCAGTCCAGTCCAGTCTAGTGATATTAAACTGCAGTTACAATGTAATTCCAGTCCAGTCTAGTCTAGTGATATTAAACTGCAGTTACAATGTAATTCCAGTCCAGTCCAGTCTAGTGATATTAAACTGCAGTTACAATGTAATTCCAGTCCAGTCTAGTGATATTAAACTGCAGTTACAATGTAATTCCAGTCCAGTCTAGTCTAGTGATATTAAACTGCAGTTACAATGTAATTCCAGTCCAGTCTAGTGATATTAAACTGCAGTTACAATGTAATTCCAGTCCAGTCCAGTCTAGTGATATTAAACTGCAGTTACAATGTAATTCCAGTCCAGTCTAGTGATATTAAACTGCAGTTACAATGTAATTCCAGTCCAGTCTAGTGATATTAAACTGCTGTTACAATGTAATTCCAGTCCAGTCTAGTGATATTAAACTGCAGTTACAATGTAATTCCAGTCCAGTCTAGTGATATTAAACTGCAGTTACAATGTAATTCCAGTCCAGTCTAGTGATATTAAACTGCAGTTACAATGTAATTCCAGTCCAGTCTAGTGATATTAAACTGCGGTTACAATGTAATTCCAGTCCAGTCCAGTCTAGTGATATTAAACTGCAGTTACAATGTAATTCCAGTCCAGTCTAGTGATATTAAACTGCAGTTATAATGTAATTCCAGTCCAGTCTAGTCTAGTGATATTAAACTGCAGTTATAATGTAATTCCAGTCCAGTCTAGTCTAGTGATATTAAACTGCAGTTACAATGTAATTCTAGCACAATGTAGTCTTGTGATCTGCAGTTACAATGTACTTTAGTGTAGACTCACAATGTCAGTTAGTGTTGAGTTTCTGATAGACCTGCATTCATAGACAGCGTTGCACTTTCCACTCAGCCACCACAACACAGGCACTGCTTAGAATCTCCTGGCTTTACCTTCCAGTTGATGATTATTATTATTATGTTTAATTTCTTAGCAGACGCCCTTATCCAGGGCAACTTACAATTGTTACAAGATATCACATTATTTTACATACAATTACTTTATTTTTTACTGGAGCAATCTAGGTAAAGTACCTTGCTCAAGGGTACAGCAGCAGCGTCCCTCACCTGGGATTGAACCCACTACCCTCCGGTCAAGAGTCCAGAGCCCTAACCACTACTCCACTCTGCTGCCCATAGAATTGAAGGGCCTGCCCTGAGTGTCCCGCTTCTCTTTGTGTTCCCCTGCCCTGAGTGTCCCGCTTCTCTTTGTGTTCCCCTGCCCTGAGTGTCCTGCTTCTCTTTGTGTTCCCCTGCCCTGAGTGTCCTGCTTCTCTTTGTGTTCCCCTGCCCTGAGTGCCCCGCTTCTCTTTGTGTTCCCCTGCCCTGAGTGCCCCGCTTCTCTTTGTGTTCCCCTGCCCTGAGTGTCCCGCTTCTCTTTGTGTTCCCCTGCCCTGAGTGTCCCGCTTCTCTTTGTGTTCCCCTGTCCTGAGTGTCCCGCTTCTCTTTGTGTTCCCCTGCCCTGAGTGTCCCGCTTCTCTTTGTGTTCCCCTGTCCTGAGTGTCCCGCTTCTCTTTGTGTTCCCCTGCCCGAGTGTCCCGCTTCTCTTTGTGTTCCCCTGCCCTGAGTGTCCCGCTTCTCTTTGTGTTCCCCTGCCCTGAGTGTCCCGCTTCTCTTTGTGTTCCCCTGCCCTGAGTGTCCCGCTTCTCTTTGTGTTCCCCTGCCCTGAGTGTCCCGCTTCTCTTTGTGTTCCCCTGCCCTGAGTGCCCCGCTTCTCTTTGTGTTCCCCTGCCCTGAGTGCCCCGCTTCTCTTTGTGTTCCCCTGTCCTGAGTGTCCCGCTTCTCTTTGTGTTCCCCTGTCCTGAGTGCCCCGCTTCTCTTTGTGTTCCCCTGCCCTGAGTGCCCCGCTTCTCTTTGTGTTCCCCTGCCCTGAGTGCCCCGCTTCTCTTTGTGTTCCCCTGCCCTGAGTGTCCCGCTTCTCTTTGTGTTCCCCTGCCCTGAGTGTCCCGCTTCTCTTTGTGTTCCCCTGCCCTGAGTGTCCCGCTTCTCTTTGTGTTCCCCTGCCCTGAGTGTCCCGCTTCTCTTTGTGTTCCCCTGCCCTGAGTGTCCCGCTTCTCTTTGTGTTCCCCAGGCCTGAGTGTCCCGCTTCTCTTTGTGTTCCCCAGGCCTGAGTGTCCCGCTTCTCTTTGTGTTTCCTGCCCTGAGTGTCCCGCTTCTCTTTGTGTTCCCCTGCCCTGAGTGTCCCGCTTCTCTTTGTGTTCCCCTGCCCTGAGTGTCCCGCTTCTCTTTGTGTTCCCCAGGCCTGAGTGTCCCGCTTCTCTTTGTGTTCCCCAGCCTGCCCTGAGTGTCCCGCTTCTCTTTGTCTTCCCCAGGCCTGGTGTTTGAAGCATGTCTCCGGAAGAGCTGACGTACCTGCTGGTTTTAGCCGTGTCCATTCCGGTGGGGTTCGTGTTCAAGCATTTCAGTAAGCATGCCAGCCAGCCATTTATAACTGTCTCACAATGCCAGCTTTACTCTAAATGAGATTCCAGGTGCAATGTTTCCTTCATCCTTCCATTGCCTAGCCTTCTGTGCTCTCTGATTCATCAGGAACCGGACCTTGTTGGCTTGCCAGTTCGTTTACATCACCTAAGGTATTTTTCACTAAAAGCTTCTTCCCGTCTCTAAGCGGCTCGCCTGGTAAAGGCATGACTGAACTGTTTGGAAAAGCCCAGAACAGAGAGAGTTGCACGAACCGATGTGAGCTCTTCAGTGAAACCAGGTGAGGGGCGATGGTGTCGATCAGGGTGATTCACCATTCAGAGTGAAACGAGTGTAGAAACAGCTGCCTGGGTTTGTGATGATCGCTGCTTTTCTCTCAGTGGAGAGCAGCGATCCACACAAGCAGCGGTCCCTTCTAATGATTCACTCTGAATGGTAAATTAGCCCGATCAACACTACTGACCCAAGCTCGGTCCGATCAGTTCAGTAACAGCTTTGTGCAGCTCTAGCCCAGAGCTTTGAATTTCTCCTGAACTTCCCCAGTGCAACCATTACGGCTCTTGAGTTCTCAGTGGCGTTGCTTTAGAAATCAATCCAATCCGATTCTGACAGTTGTTCCTGTCTGATTAAACCAGCACAGGATGGACTGGGCCAAACCTGGGGCCAGTTACAATTACAATCACAGCAGAATTGTTTGCTGAAATTGCAATTGCAATTACAATTACAGTGCTGTGTTGTTCAATTACAATTACAATGCTATGTTCAATTACAATTACAGTGCTATGTTCAATTACAATTACAATGCTATGTTCAATTACAATGCTATGTTCAATTACAATTACAGTTACAATTGTGCTGCAGTAATTACAATTGTAATTACAAATATACAGCACATGGGGGTGGGGGGGGGGGGGTCACTAAAAGTGTTTGAAAATACCAAAATAATGATCGAATGACAAAAAACTGTAAATGATCAATGATATACAACTACAAATTAACATATGTTACTCTATTTATTCTAAATAACTCAGCAATAAATCACAGGTACAAATACAGACACATACTATATCATTAGCGTTTTTTAAAAGCAAATGGGGGGGTCACTAAAAGTGTTTGAAAATACCAGAATAATGATCGAATGACAAAAAACTGTAATTGATCAATCATGTGGTATAATGACAATATCAATGACGCAGGTGTGCCAAGTTTCAACTACAGTGACATTGTAATGGCAATTAATGACGAGTTACACAAGTACAGCTGTAAGTGAGCCCAGCTCTGGACTGGACACTCAGTGACTCCGCAGAGCATCGTGGTGACACTCACTGCGTCGACACAGCAAAGTGCTTGAACACACCTGCAGTCACAATTGCAAAGCTGGTTCCGTGAGGGATGACAAAGGCTACGGAGCCACAGAAATTCACAAACCCCAATGAGAAATGATAAGCTCTGGCAACTCTGCTAAAGAGCTGGGCTTTTCAGAACAGTCAAAAGTGCTGACGCAGGTCGTAGGTCAGCCCTTAATAGCAGTAGCACCCGAGTCACTGCCCCCCTTTAAAGCAGAACAGACCGAAGCTTTAGAATCCATTCTCTTACCTCTTATACAGCAGCAGCAACTTTATCCCTGCCCTCCTTTAAAGCAGTGATCTCCAAATCAGACAGACCGCGTTCTATGTTGTTCTCAATATTATCGAGCTGCCTTCATTTGATTTAATCCTCCCCTGTTGTAATAGCTCCTCCGGTGAAGCAGGGGGCAGCGCTGATCCTGGGCCTGGCTTTGACAGTTGCTACCTGTGGGATCCACACCCTGCATTCTCTCATCACAGTGCTGGGCACCTGGGGCATCATCACGTACAGCTGGAGGTGAGAGACGGGCAGTTCCGGTCTTTGCTGGTTTTTGTGGACGCTCCGCCTGCAGGGCTGTGACTTGCAGCAGCATCTTAAACACTTATTGGGCTGTCTGTGCTTGTGGATGTTTAGACACTCAATGTACCCCTTCCACCATTCTTCTTGTATTATTATTTATTTCTTAGCAGATGCCCTTATCCAGGGCGACTTACAATTGTTACAAGATATCAAATAATTTTTACATACAATTACCCATTTATACAGTTGGGTTTTTACTGGAGCAATCTAGGTAAAGTACCTTGCTCAAGGGTACAACAGCGGTGTCCCCGACCGGGTATTGAACCCACGACCCTCCGGTCAAGAGTCCAGAGCCCTAAACACTACTCCACACTGCTGCAGAGCTGCACAAAAATTATTCGGATCAGTCTCTCCACAGTTGAGGGTCATTGGTGTCGATTGGGCTGATTTACCATTCAGGGTGAAGAAACTGCTGCTTGGGTTTGTGTGAATCGCTGTTCTCCACAGAGTACGAAAAGCAGCGATCATCACAAACCCAAGCAGCAGTTTCTCCAGTCTTCACTCTGAATGGTGAATCAGCCCGATCGACACCAGCGCCCCTCCCCTGAGTGTCAGCACCTGATTTCAGTGGAGAGCTCCCTCTGGAGAATCGTTGGTTTGTGCAGCACTATTGTGAAGCACTTTGTGTGCTGCGCTAAAACAACACACAAAAAAACCATGTCACTTTATCTCTCGTTAGTATAACGCATGCTTCAATATGGATAGAAAAACATGTCACCTTATCTCTCAAACGGCACCTCACTGTTAACATTAGATCTGCTGTTTTTGCTTTGACTTTACTAAAAGGATATGTTGAGCAGCTGAAGTTAAAAAGCAAACTGATGCATGTAACTGACCGACTGGTGTTGATGCAGGTGTCTGTTCTGCCGCATCGCGTGTGTCTGCTGCTGTGTATTTTTAAATGTTGGTTTAAATAAATAAGTTTCTTGTTCTTTAAACCCGGACTCATATTTCTATTATGCAATACACAACAGTCTCTACGATAACTCCCCCCCCTCTCTCTCTCTCTCCCTCTCTCAGGTTTGCCCCCTCCCTCGCTCTGTCCTGGTCGTTTCTCTACCTGCTGTTTTTCCGGCTGGTCACATGGTTTGGTCTGCCCGCCCCCACGCCGTTCACCAACGCAGTGCAGCTGCTGCTCACACTCAAGGTGAGAGACGGACGGCAGTGCGGATCAGAGCCCTCCCGTCCTGCCCCGCAAAACCCACTCCCACTCCCACTCCCACTCCCTCTCCCACTCCCACTCCCTCTCCCTCTCCCACTCCCACTCCCTCTCCCACTCCCACTCCCACTCCCTCTCCCACTCCCACTCCCACTCCCTCTCCCACTCCCACTCCCACTCCCTCTCCCTCTCCCTCTCCCACTTCCACTCCCACTCCCACTCCCACTCCCACTCCCTCTCCCTCTCCCACTCCCACTCCCACTCCCTCTCCCACTCCCACTCCCTCTCCCACTCCCACTCCCACTCCCTCTCCCACTCCCACTCCCACTCCCACTCCCACTCCCACTCCCTCTCCCACTCCCACTCCCACTCCCTCTCCCTCTCCCACTCCCACTCCCTCTCCCACTCCCACTCCCACTCCCACTCCCACTCCCTCTCCCTCTCCCTCTCCCACTCCCTCTCCCACTCCCACTCCCACTCCCTCTCCCTCTCCCACTCCCTCTCCCACTCCCACTCCCACTCCCACTCCTGCATTTATTCATGGATTTTTATACCATTCCCACTCGCAAAAACCTTAACTCCTGCAACAGAGACAGATTTAAAACATGCTGATTCTGAGCCCAAATGCAAATATCTTCCCCAGGCTACTTAAAAAAAGAAAAACTTCACAATGGTCAGTTATTTAGTCATTTATTTGCACCAGTTTAACAAACAGGATCCAATGTTTTATCAAGCAGGCACTAAAAGAGTAAAATCTAGAGCTCAAACCATGTAACAAAAAAAACTCCAGCTCCCTTTGCTGCTGTAATAATAGACATCATCACCATGTTATATGAGGAGTGTAAATTGTTTACTCAGAATTGTTTAGACAGCCAGTGAACATAGCCGACTCAATCAGCAAAACGGCTGTCAATTGATTGCACAATATTTACTCATTTTTAAACAAATTCATCCCAAATGTCTGGCTTGCCATGTTTCTTCTTCTCGAGTCTGTACTGTACAGACAGACAGACTGACAGACACACAAACAGAGAGATAGACTTACAGACTGACTGACTGATAGACACATTGACAGAGACACAGACAGACAGAATGACGCACAGACAGAGATAGGACAGACTGACACACACAGACAGAGACTGACACACGCACACACACACACACAGATAGACAGACTGACTGAGAGATAGACAGAAAGACACATTGACACACAAACAGAGATTATAATTATTTATTTCTTATCAGACACCCTTATCCAGGGCAATTTACAATTGTTACAAGAGATCACCTTATTTTTACATACAATTCCCCATTTATACAGTTGGGTTTTTACTGGAGCAATCTAGGTAAAGTACCTTGCTCAAGGGTACAGCAGCAGTGTCCCCCCACCTGGGATTGAACCCACGACCCTCCGGTCAAGAGTCCAGAGCCCTAACCACTACTCCACACTGCTGCCCCTAGGACAGACTGACACACACAGACAGAGACTGGCGGAGGTAGACAGACTGACACACAGATAGACTGACTGACTGAGAGATAGACAGACTGACGTACAAACTGGGAGAGCTGGACAGACACATCAAACATGTTGAAGAGTATTTCGGCTTGAAAGCTGCCACTGTGTGTGTTTTTTTTTTCTTAGTTCTCGTTGATTGAAGTTGCTTTTGTTTCTCAGATGGTGAGCCTGGCCAATGAGGTCCAAGCCTTCCACCTGGCCAAGAAACAGGAAGTGAGCTCGTTCAGCAAGTCCTCTGTGATTGGCCACATCTCCAAGGTTCCCTCCCTCTACGATGTGCTGTGTTACAGCTACTGTTACATCGGCATCATGACTGGTACAGAGTTTTGTGTTCTGGCCGTCCATAGATTTATTAAGTGTCCCTTTACCTTGTTATGTTGCAGTTGTTCTTAGTGGTCCTAATTACAGTTACACACAGCAGTGTCACCCATTCCAGGTTTTACTATAAGATTGATTAGCAACAGTGTGCATAGGTAACAAGCTCAGGTGTGTCTTATTAAAAAATCAGGAATGGATTAAATTGCTATGCAATGGGAGTCTTATTTACATCCCTGGATTGCAACTGCAATTTAATATCACTACCCTTATAACAGTGTACCATAGTAAAAGCATAGCAAAGTGTAATAAAGCATAGCAAAGTTATGGTAAAGCACAATTTAATATCAATCAATAACATTCTGGTAATAAAGAGCCTGTCGTGATCAAACTGACTAAACTCATTGATATTTATAAGCGAATGTTTGTCTTACCTTTTTTAATACTTTCACTTTTCTTAGAAATGTGTCGTTTCTGCAGTGCATTGTGGGATTGTAGTTCTGGACAAGATGTAATCTCTGATTAAACTCGACAAAGAACTACATGTCCCAGTTTGCACAGCGGTAGCTCTTGAGTTAGTCATGCTGCAGATTTTCATTGTCAGTTTATGGTTTCGGTACGTCAGTAAAAATGTCAGCGGCCCAGATGAGAGGGGAAATTCGCTTCTAATTGGCTTTTAAAACAAGTTAATTGGTGCTCTATTGTAAAAGTGATGGAAGTTGAGCTTTTGTTGTTTTGAAATCAACACATTAATGAATGGATTATTCAATACCTGCCAACAAATATATCTTGCAGGTAATTACTCGTGAATGTATTGACGTGTTCTGTGTTTCCTCCCTGCTCTCCACAGGCCCGTTCTACCGCTATCAGACCTACGAGGACTGGCTGTGTCAGCGCACCCCGGGTTCGATCCCAGCGCTGACCCCGTGTGTGCAGCGGCTGCGCTGGGTCCCGCTGTACGCAGCGCTCTTCCTGGGCGTGTCCGCCGTCTTCCCTCTCGCACACGTGCGCTCCGAGGACTTCCTGCAGCATCACTTCCTGTACAGGTAGCTGGCACAGGGGGGAGAGACTGACTATATATATTTTTTGATTGTTTTTTCAATTTCGAGCGCACAACTTTTTTGCCCCCATTTTCGCCCCTAATTTAGAATTGCCTTCTCTCACCAAAGCAATTCCCCACACAGCTCAGGAAACTGAAGGTTCAGTGGGTGCCACCGATCACATGACCGAGCCAGCTTCCTCTTCCACACCCAGGAACTCGAGAGCGGATGTCAGCGAGGTAGCGGCCTCTGGAGGACCAAGGCCAGCCCTGCAGGTGTCCGCTCTGAGCTCACTGGGCGCCTGGCTGATAGGGTCTGCTGTAGCACGATGAGGAGAAACAGTCTCTGCCGGTTTCACTTCCCTAACCCCCAGGAACGCCACAGGCAATGCGCAATGTCCATCTGTGCCACCTAGCCCTAACTAAAATCTAAATGTAATAGCCAGCAACTGTTGTGCATATGAAGTTCTAATCTAGTGTCTGACACCTGCATTGCCTGCTGTGTGCTGGGCAGAGCCTGGCTGTGCTGTACTGTACACAGGGCAATGCTGGCAGGTCCACACTGTATAACACTAATATAAAACCCTGTACAGAACTACAGCAGCTACCCAACGTGATGTCTATATAATGTTGTAATCTAGTGCACTGGCATTGTCTGCTGTGTGCAGGGAAGAGCCTGGCTGTGCTGTACTGTACACAGGGCAATGCTGGCAGGTCCACACTATATAACACTAATATAAAACCCTGTACAGAACTACAGCAGCTACCCAACATGATGTCTATATAATGTTGTAATCTAGTGCACTAGCATTGCCTGCTGTGTGCTGGGCAGAGCCTGGCTGTGCTGTACTGTACACAGGGCAATGCTGTGTGCTGGGCAGAGCCTGGCTGGGCTGTACTGTACACAGGGCAATGCTGGCGGGTCCACACTGTATAACACTATGCAACCCTGTATATAATTACAGCAGCTACCCGACGTGTCTGTATGTAAGTTGACTGTTGTGTGCTAAGCAGAGTCTCTGTTTCTACAGTAAAAAGCTGGAATTAGGTTGTATTCTATCTACACTGTAGAAGCGGCTCCATATAACACTGTTCCTGTAGTATGCAAGCTCTGATCTCTCCCTGTGTTTGTGTTCTAGACTGTTCTACATGCTTCCGGTGTTCTTTGTGTTCCGGATGCGGTTCTATGCTGCCTGGTGCACAGCGGAGGCAAGCTGCATCGCTGCAGGACTGGGGGCCTACCCAGAGGGGGCGCTGTCCAAGCCAGGAGGGGGGCCCACAGTGGAGTACAGGTGACTTTGATCACATTAATAACATGCTTGAATGCTAGTCTGCCTGACTTTCTCAGTTTCTTCTAGTTTTTCCATCTACAGAGTTGAGCTGGTTTGTGGTTTGTGTTGGGGGTAGCACCGCATAGAAAGTGACAGTCGACCTCAGAGACTCGTAGTTGACCAATCGCACAGCACGCGATCATGAAGTGTTGTTTCTATAAAACTGATGAGTGAGCAAAAATTGAAATTCTTACACCCAGAGTAAATAAGGGATATAAATGGCAAATCTTGAGGTGTTCTAAATTTGCACGCTGCTGTGTGGTGACCCCATGTTGACCTCTGTGTTCTCTCCCCCTCAGCACCTCCCCGGACTCTCCTGTCCTCTATGACTTTGAGACGGTGCGCAACATTGACTGCTACAACACCGACTTCTGTGTGAAAGTGAGGCACGGCATGCGCTACTGGAACATGAGTGTGCAGTGGTGGCTTCACAATTACATCTACCGCAACGCGCCCTTCCGATCATACGTCATGAGGTGAATACTGTCTGTCTGTCTGTCTGTCTGTGTCTGTCTGTCTGTCTGTATGTATGTGTGTCTGTCTGTCTGTCTGTGTATCTGTCTGTGTGTCTGTCTGTCTGTCTAACGCAACGCGCCCTTCCGATCATACGTCATGAGGTGAATACTGTCTGTCTGTCTGTCTGTGTATCTGTGTGTCTGTCTATCTGTCTGTGTGTCTGTCTGTCTGTCTGTCTGTCTGTGTATCTGTCTGTCTGTCTGTGTATCTGTCTGTCTGTCTGTCTGTCTGTCTGTCTGTTTGTATGTATGTGTGTCTGTCTGTCTGTCTGTCTGTCTGTCTGTCTGTCTGTCAGTCCGTCTGTCTGTCTGTCTGTCTGTCTGTCTACCGCAACACGCCCTTCCGATCATACGTCATGAGGTGAATACTGTCTGTCTGTGTGTCTGTCTGTCTGTGTGTCTGTCTGTCTGTGTGTCTGTCTGTGTGTCTGTCTGTCTGTCTGTGTGTCTGTCTGTGTGTCTGTCTGTCTGTCTGTCTGTCTGTCTGTCTGTCTGTCTACCACAACACACCCTTCCGATCATACGTCATGAGGTGAATACTGTCTGTCTGTCTGTGTGTCTGTGTGTCTGTCTGTCTGTCTGTCTGTCTGTCTGTCTGTCTGTCTGTGTATCTGTCTGTCTGTCTGTGTATCTGTCTGTCTGTCTGTCTGTGTGTCTGTCTGTCTGTTTGTATGTATGTGTGTCTGTCTGTCTGTCTGTCTGTCTGTCTGTCTGTCAGTCCGTCTGTCTGTCTGTCTGTCTGTCTGTCTACCGCAACACGCCCTTCCGATCATACGTCATGAGGTGAGTACTGTGTGTCTCTCTGTCTGTTTCTCTGTATGTCTGTCTGTCTGTGTGTTTCTCTGTCTGTCTGTGTGTCTGTCTACCACAACACACCTGTCTGATCATATGTGCTGAGGTAAATACTGTCTGTCTGTCTGACCGTTTCTGCATCTGTGTGTGTGTCTGTGTCAGCCTCTGTCTGTCTGCGTCAAAACACATTTCAACCCATGAAGGCTGACCTAAACTCCCCCCTCTCCCCCACAACCTGTCCCAGGTTAACATGCACTTACAGTGAAAAGAAAACTGACGGATTAGTTTGGCAGAAAGCACGGTACAAACCATTTTTGGAAAGCTATTTTGTAATACTGTTTTCACTGGTTTTCTTTGTCCAGTACACATGCAGTACCGTACTGTGGTCAGTGATAAAGCAACTGCAATATAGTGCAACAACAACTCCCTCTAAGATGTGATATGATAGGTTGTGCCTCAAGCCCGTATATTAACCCCAGTGCCTCTCTCTCTGTCAGAGCTGCCTGGACCATGTTTATCAGTGCGTACTGGCACGGGCTCCATGTCGGCTACTACCTGTCCTTCCTCACAATCCCGCTGTGCCTGGCTGCAGAGACCTCCATGGAGCGCGGGGTGAGGAGCCGCCTCTCCCCTGCGGGGCAGTACTGGTTCGATTGGGTGCACTGGTTCCTGAAGATGCGGGCCTACGACTACATGTGCATGGGCTTCGTGCTGCTGAGCTGGGGAGACACGCTGCGCTACTGGGGCTCCGTGTACTACTGCATCCAGGTGGTGGCACTGCTGTGCATAGCGCTGGGGCAGGGGCTGGGCAAGGGAAGGGGAGGGGAGCGGAGGGAGAAGAAAGAGGAGGAGGAGAAGCAGGAGGGGAGGGAGGAGGAGAAGAGGGAGAAGAGAGAGTGAGGAGGAGAAGAGAGAGAGTGAGGAGGAGAAGAGAGAGAAGAGAGAGTGAGGAGGAGAGAGGGGGAGTGGATTGGAAAGGAAGGGAGAGGGAGAAAGAGGGAGGGGGAGTAGGGAAAGAAGAAGCAGGAGGACGGGGAGGAGAGGGAGAAGAGAGAGGTGAGAGAAGTGAGGGGGAGAGGGGGAGTGGGTTGGAAAGGTAGGGAGGGGGGAAGGAGATATGAGTGAGAAAAAGAGATGTTGGTTAAAGGGGGAGGGGAAAGGAGGGAGGAGGAAGGGATAAACAACAAGAGGGGAGAAGTGGAAGAAACAGGTGAATGTGGTATTAAGAAAAGGTGAGAGGGGAGAAGGAAAGAAAGAAGGGAAGAAGTGAAAAGATAGATAGATACAGTCGTGGCCTTTTTCTCTGTATCTTATTTTTCATACACTGTAAATATTTTGCCTCTGTGTTATTGCAACCCAGACCACACCCACATCCCAACCAGGGACCGCCCCTTTCTGTAATCCACACCCACAAATCCTTAAACTCACTCCAGTGGACCATGTGACCTACAGCAAAGGGACCAGGATGCAGCAGTTTATCAATAGTGTTGTATTTAAAATGAAACACCAGCCATGCAGATATTTCAAATACATACATAGTATTTAAAGAGAATAACCGCGATATTCTCAGCACAATAAAGGGGTCCTGTGTAAGAGGAAATAAATATATTTTAAAGGCTGGTTAAAGCTCATTTAAATTGGTGAGCAGTGGTAATGTTATTAAAGCTAATAAGAGGTGAGAGAATGGATTTTAAAGATGGTCAACGCTCCTTTAAAGGGAGGGGCCGGTGATCATGTTAATAAAGCTAATGAGAGGTGAGAGAATGGATTTTAAAGATGGTCAGCACTCCTTTAAAGGGAGGACTGGTCATAATGATTTTAAAGCTAATGACAGGAAAGAGAATGGATTTTAAATGCTTAAGTTAGAACTTCTTTAAATACATCACTATAGATTTAAGAGTTAGTAGCTTCAAATGTCCTTTGATTGCTTTTATTATCCCTGTGACTATTTCGAGGTGTTTGCAATCAGTCAGAGTGCTTGTACTGCTTCAGTATTGAAAGCATGTGACATTATGACCTTTCACCTGCTCTCTCTGTCTGTGTACCTGCAGAGTGGGCGGGGCCGGCAGAGGTGAGAGGTCGCACTGTCACATGATTTGAATGGCATGAGGAAGGCTTTTCAGTGTTGTGGTTTCGAATTCTCCAGACAAGCTCAAAGCAGATTTAAAGAAAGATTCTGATAACTTTACTGGAGCAACAGAACCACTGTGAATGATTCCCAACACCACAGTAAGGGAAAGGTACTGAATCAAAGCAATGACAGTTAATACTGAAGAGGATTAAACCGCTGCTCCCTGCTAAACCTGCCAAGCTGCCTATCCAGTATTTTTAATTGTACAGCTGTGGCTGAAAGTTTTGTGTCAACTAGAATTTTTGGATTGAGACATAATTTATATATATATAGGAAGATAATTTATATATATAGGAAGATAATTTATATATATAGGAACATCATTTATATATATATATAGGAAGATAATATAGGAACATCATTTATATATTTTATTTAACATCATGTAACTACAAAATGATATCACAAAAGTCTACCAGAAGCCATAATAGTAGTACAGTAGTATTTCATGTTAGATTTCGAAATGTCACATTTCTCAGTTGTTTTCAGTTTTTCATTAAGCATGTGGAAAACTACAAAGCGGTATGTAATTCAATATGTTAACGTGACATTATTCAGCTGTTTTTATTTGACTTTATGATGCAGAACGAGTTCATTCTATAAGGTGGTGCAAAACTTTTGGCCAGAGCTGTAGTTTCGGTTTCATGTTTTGTATTAAAAAAAGTGTAACGTTCCAGTTATTTTAAAGCTGTAACGCACCATAAGTATTAACAAATATGTTTGTGTCGGTTGCTGTTTTACTTGCTGATCCTCAGAGAAACCACCTGCAAGGAGTTGTATCAGTAGTGTGCAAGTGTATTAAAACACCTCAATGGGTTTTGCACACAAAACATCTTTCATTTACTGCAAACTCATCTGACATGAAGCTAATTCAAAACTAAAACCACAGCGATGTCTGAAGGTATCTTACATTCTAATATTTAGCATGGCCACCTTTGGCATCAGTAACAGTTTGGCATCTTTTTGGCATTGTGGTGTAATTTGATTCCATTGTTCCTGAAGTTGTATCCACAGACTTTCTTTTTGTACAGTTGGCAAGCTTGGAGTCCAATAAGCTACAGAAGCAGTGAGGTGTTCTAGGAAATCTACACATTACTGTGTATGCGTTTAATGATATAGAGAGTCAGAGCTGTGTGGTTACACAGATCTTCCAAGTAATGCCTTTCAGCAGCTTTTAAGTCAGCAGGTATTCATTCAAATAGAAAGAAACCTGTTAAAATGGCGACACATTGCTAATGCTTTTCCCATGCTGTGCAATCTGCAATGTCAGTCCTTGATAATAAGACAGTGGGCTGGAGGCTCAAAGCTGTTCACTTGTTGCCACTGGCACAGCTTGCAATCATTCTGAGTTCTTCTTATTGCAACTTCTCAAATATCAAGCCTTGTACGGTGCTTTGACCAGGCTCGCCTAGTTTCCTTCCATTGACATAAGCGAGGTAGGCTTGGTCAGCCAACCTTTATATTAAGCGCCAGCACCATCTAGTGCACAGCTAGAGTATTGTCAGCAAAACATTAGGAAATCCAAAGTGACAGATCACTAGGTGGCGCTGGCTTCAATAAGACAGTTTGTGATGTCATAATGTGATGTCCTCTGTGATGTCATAATGAACCTTCCACCCCTTTGCCTTTTCTGAGTTTAGTCTACAGCCCTGTCGCTCCTTCCTTCCTAGATTGTGTTTACTTTCCTAAACAGCGAAACTCGTTCATGTGTTCAACAAGACGGACAGCAGCATGGACACGAAGACTGTATTAATAAATATATGAGTCAGTAAATATAAACAAGAATTGCCTTGTGAAATAAAGTGTTGCTGTTTTGTAAGAAACTGTGTCTGGGGTGCTTCTTCAGTGTCTGTAAAATATAGATTAGCTACAACCACCTGTACACAAACAAGTGCAATCCACAATCCCTTTACTAGTCTGGTATACAATGCCGTTGCAGTTCATGTATTGGAGCTTGTCTAGGGAATCCTAATCGCCTGCACTATACAGGCACCCTTGTTCCATTCCAGTCATTATTATTATTAGTTTATTTAGCAGACACCTTTATCCAAGGCGACTTACAGAGACTAGGGTGTGTGAACAATGCATGAGCTGCAGAGTCACTTACAATTATGTCTCACCCGAAAGACGGAGCACAAGGAGGTTAAGTGACTTGCTCAGGGTCACACAATGTGTCAGTGGCTGAGGTGGGATTTGAACCAGGGACCTCCTGGTTACAAGCCCATTTCTTTTACCACTGGACCACACAGCCTCCTACGATGATGGAATAATTTGATTTGGGGAATTCATTTTGAATGTTTTAGTTTGTTTCATTTGTCTTTTCACAGGTAAGCTAGACGAGTATTGCCCATGACCTGCAACACGAGGGACACACAATCAGGCCGCACCGCCATGATAAATGTACATATGCAGTCTATCTTTTCATATTTATGTTTATTACATTGTAGGCTGTGTGGTCCAGTGGTTAAAGAAAAGGGTTTGTAACCTGGAGGTCCCTGTTCAAATCCCACCTCAGCCACTGACTCACTGTGTGACCCTGAGCAAGTCACTTAACCTCCTTGTGCTCCGTCTTTCGGGTGAGACGTAGTTGTAAGTGACTCTGCAGCTGATGCATAGTTCATAATGGAAATTAATCACGTGTAAAACATGCCTTAAATTGTAGACTTCATTCATCCTCTCTGTCTGCTTTAAAGAATTACAAACAGTTTATTCACAGAGCAGACTGTTTTGGGCTCGCAATCCAAATGGGCTTTAAAGGGTTAAAAACGACATATTTTCAGGTATCATGTTGAGGACATTAATGAAGCCGCAGATAATCGCGATGGATCCTCACACCCCACACAGATATGCAGAGTTAAGAAAAGGGTTTGAACCTCTGAACAGTTAGAGGGATTCGCAACTTATATACAATTAACCATTCGATTTATCAGCATCGTTATTGTTAAAGAACAAATAAATATGTTTACAAAACGTATATAACAAAAAATAGCTAGCTATAACTTTGAAAGTCTACTCAAATTAACTTAATGTCAACTCAAAAATCTCAAAGTGATCAATTCTAACCGTATTTGCATTAAATGGTGACGTAGGGTAACACACTACAACTCGAAATAACATATAATTACATTTAGGTCAATATATAATATCACGTATAAAACCAAATGTACATAATAAAGTATAAGTGAATCAATTTACACATTATTGATGCTTTGCACCGAAAATGGCAGGTCAAATCCTGTGGGCGTGTCACAAAAAAAAAACTGCATCGCGCATGCGCAGTTTGTGCAAATAATTCCGATTTCTATGTTTCTATGTAGCACAGATTTTCAGAACACAGCCACTGCTTTTGATACTTCTGTCAGAATCTATTTAATTCGCAAAGGCGAGGCGATGTTACAACTGAAAGTCTTAGTAATGTTTAGGTAAAACATCTCCGATCTCATAGTTTCCTTTGCGGTCTATATTGGATGAATTGCCAGACCGCACTGAACAGTTTGGCTGCGTTCACCGAAGTAACCTTTGTGCTCCACCAGCTTCATAATTTACAGCATGATCAGAAGATGTACAGTAGAACCAGTCCCTGCTATAAAGAGATAATATAAACGTATGTTTTGTGATGTGAGACACATTGATGAGTATTATAACGGGCAGGATCTCCGCACCAAACCCCCCCCCCCCCCCCCCCCCCCGCCCTCTCACAAAGGGGTTGTTAGACAGTACTGTATTTTGATCTGGGACAAAAATAGTTCAAATACTTGCACATGTGGTCACATATCTCACTTCAACTACCTGTTATTAAAGCTGATTTATTCTCCTTAATTCAAAGTAGGTTATTCCCTGTCCCTGATAGCCTTTCATCAATAACCAATTACACCTGCTGAAAATAACAGAGCGGTTTTGGTTCATTTCAACCGTTTAGCATTATTTTATTTTTTTTACATATTTAAAACTTTAGAATAAATATCTGAATATTTGAAAAGTATAATAACTGTGAGGAAAAATAGTCAAATCATTTTAATTTGTATTATAAATCATTCATAAGATAATTAATGGCATGACTCGAAGGCGAGGCACTATGTGTATATACAGATGGATCCAAGGATCCAAAAACAGGAAGCGTGGCGAAGGCATATTATATCCCAGAATTAGATCTCTGTAAAATAGCAAGGATAGCAGACCATTTATCGGTATATGTTGCAGAAATGGTAGCTATACTATTTGCAATAGTTAAAATAGCTGAAATAAAGCCCCAAAAAGTGGTCATATTTTCAGATTCATTGAGTGTTCTTATTGCATTAAAAGGGGAGTTTAATGATAGAAGAGACATCATGGTTGAAATAATGCAACAATATAAGGAATGTACAATAATGGGGATCAAAGTGATTTTAGTTTGGATTCCTGGTCACTCTGGCATTCTGGGCAACGAGATGGTAGATCTGGCAGCAAAAAAATGGGTTAAAAAGAGAGGAAATTGATGTGGTGACTCATCTGGGATCGCAGGAAATGGGAGGCTATGTGAAAAAAAAATGATAGTAAAAGAATGGCAGGAGAGATGGGATGAAAGCATAAAAGGAAGGTTTTATCATAATATCCAGAAAGAGGTGAACAACAGCTGGGTGAACAAGAGAGTTGGGAAGGAAAGAGGAAAGAGCGTTGGATAGGTTAAGGATCGGGCAGAGTTCTTTAAATAAACATCTTTTAAGACTGGGGAAACATGAAGATGGAAAGTGTGAAAAATGTAAAGTAGCTGAAACAGAAGAACATTATTTATTAAAGTGTAAGAAATATGAGGAGCAGAGAAGGAAAATGGAGAGGAGGCTGAGAGAAATGGAGGTACATGAAGTCAATATAAAGAACTTGCTGGGAAAGAGGACGGGAGACTGAATAGAGAAAAGATACTGATGAAATATATAAAGGAAACAGGACAAGAAGGGAAGTTATAATAAATAAAGATGACAGAGAAATAAAACAATGACAAAGGACTACAGATACAGGGCGCTAATCATCTAAAATAATAGATGGAATGCGCCCTACAGATTAACCAGAAGAAGAAGACGATTCGAAGGTGATTCACACCCCTGACTCGGTGGCAGTAGCACATGGAGTGAGGATTGGATCTGCTTGTCTACACACTTCTTTGTCAGCCAGCTCTCCTCTCTTGTTTTGAGCCGCGGCTGCTCCAGCGCAGGACCTCTTGAGAAGCTGCGCGGCTCTGCAGACTTTTAAACCCGTGGATGCGTGACCTGGTGACGTCTTTTCCGGGTGAGTTCACACAGGCTATGAATTTGGAAGGACAGGTTTTCCGCAAAATCTGCGCAGATTTAGCAAAGTCTGCGTATCGTGAACGCAGCCACTGTATTCTGCGATTGGTATATTCCTCGTCCCGCAGCGCCTCCCCGGTCCTGTGGAAGGCAGACCCGTTCAGACACTGAGGGAGAGGAGACAGGAGGTAAGCGAGTCTGCATTGAGTTGTACAATGTGTTTTAAAACTACAGAAACGTGTCTTGTGGTTTTGCTCTGTAAAGGTCGTGTTGTTGTGGGGTAGGAGCGCATTGTTTTGATATGTGTTATGTTTCTGAAGCGGCGTGGCAGTGCCGGCGCGGTTGTTTGTATTCACACCCCCCTCAGTTGCAGTCTCTGCGGGTCAATTGCAACGAACTTGCAGAGTTAGTACGGAGCTGCGTACTAGCTAGTACGGTACCATCTCGGGATCATCATCCCCAGCTGCGTACTAAGTTAGTACCGATTGCATCGAAAAAACAAGCAGAACGAAGTTGGAGACTAGCTGATCCCCAGATTTAGTACGGTACTAAGGATCAAGCGTTGTTGTTGTTACCAAACAGGAACTGAAAGGGGCTCTGAATCATTCATTCATTATCAGAACCGCTTCATCCTTTTACACGGAGCCAGACACGGCGCAAGCCGGGGTGGCTCTGAATCAGAACATTTGAAATATTTGTAACAGTAATGTATGTATTTTACGAGATTATGAGCTAATAATAATTTTTTACAATGTTACAAATAGGCCGACATTTATACATAAATATTAATTCGTCTCTAACATTTATGCACGCAGTAATTTATTTATTTATTTATTTAAGATATATAAGCATGGTAAAATACTCCCTATCAGGGCACACGGACTGCCTGTAAAATACTCAGCCAAGTGCAACGCCATGAAATAAACTAGCAAAGCTGGTTTCTGACACTCAACACACACGAGCTGTTTCGACACCGCTCTCATTGGACCAGAACAAGTACAAAACAGGGAAGGGGTGGTGTTCCGAATAAGTATCATAGATAATCACTTCTAGAAACACCCTAAGAAGAGCACTGTTTATTTTATTTTTCAAAGTGCCCCCAGGTCCTACTATGTAAAATAACACTTAACTCACATTCTACCCACTGTGTTCCTACTCCTCAATATCCCTGCTCGCCCCTAAGATCCACCCGTGTCGAGTCCCCTCAAATTAAAGGGAAAGAAAAGACTGGCTGCCCCCCCTACGGTGGCCCTGAAGTGCAAAACACAACAACATTAAGGAAAACGCTGCAACATTAACTTCAAACCAGAATGGGTAGGTACATAGGAAAAGGGGTTCCACATCACTGATAGGAGGAACAACCTGTCAATCACTGTGCTGTGGAACTGTGTGATGAACACAGTCCATATTAATACAATATAATTTTCCTGCGCTTTGTCCTTAGTATCATGTAAGGTGTGTTTATATATCTATCTATCTATCTATCTATCTATCTATCTATCTATCTATCATAGATAGATAGATATATAAACACACCTTACATGATACTAAGGACAAAGCGCAGGAAAATTATATTGTATTAATATGGACTGTGTTCATCACACAGTTCCACAGCACAGCGATTGACAGGTTGTTCCTCCTATCAGTGATGTGGAAACTCTTTTCCTATGTACCTACCCATTCTGGTTTGAAGTTAATGTTGCAGCGTTTTCCTTAATGTCGTTGTGATTTCCTTAATGTCATTGCGATTTCCTTAATGTTGTTGTGTTTTGCACTTCAGGGCCATCGTACCCCCCCCCCCCCCCCCCCCCCCACCCCACCCCCCCGTCGTCTCTCAAATGTGAAAGCTACTATCACATACTACAGGCTCTACATGCATGACTGTAATGCTGCCGACACCTTCCTTCATTATTAGTATTTAACAGTATTGTAGTCGTAATGTGATTTTATTTTACTGTTACAATATCCGTACAGGCAGCAGATTATATATATGTGTGTGTGTATATTATATGCACACATTATTTTTTCAGCAAAAATAAACTGCCAGTACATCCTGGGACTTTCACATGTCTTCCACTATTCCGCTTAGTACGATACTAAAATTCTAGTCCATAGCAAGAGTTAGACTAAGTTAGTCCCGTACTTAGTATCCTCTAGAGGGCAGCAGCAGTTATTTTTGGGTTCGTTGCAATTGAGACCTTTTTTAGTACGCAGCTGGGGACTAACTTCAGCCGCCAAATTCGTTGCAATTGGTATTTAACTTGCGTACTAGTTTAGTACGGAGCTGCGTACTAACCACGGGATCATCCCCAGTTAGTACGCTGCTTTCGGTTCAGTGCAATTGACCCTGCATTCTCAGTGAGGATCATATACAACAGACTTTTTGCCGCCTCAAAAGTTCAAATTAATTTTCTTACCGTGTTTCACTCAGAATGTGACGGTTTTCAGGAATAAATAACAGTATTATTTTGACAATGCACTTTTATTTGGAACAAACAGTCCACGAGGTAAAAGTATAAACCGCAAGTAAACATTGTGTGCCAGAGGTGCCGTGAAGGATAACAAAATAAATTAAAAAAAGGGTGGGAGGGCCACAGCGTTGGACGACTAGATCTGTGCACAGAGTTGCAAAACACAAATGTGGCTCTTGCTTCTAGTAACGTTATTTAAAAAGGCCAATGTAGAGCATCTGACTTTGGTGCCTGTTAATACTGCTGCTGAGGTATGACAGAGTCAATCACAAATCTGCACATGTGTTGCTTATATACAGCATTCACCGAACTGATACATGCTGTGTGTGAAACACAATCAACTGTGCACTGTAATTCGCTAGCAACATAAAACAATTTGTTCTATCACAAGTCATGAAATATTGTGTATTTAAAATAAGTGGCGCAATTTTACTGAAAGTACAATTTTCAAGAACACAGCTAAGCCAAGAGAAGGGGAAATGTATGTATGTATGTGTGTCTATAGATACACTCCTGTGCAAAAGTCTTAGACATGTTGCATTTTTCTACTCTGGTGCATTATGAGCATCAACAATTTACTCAAAGCCTCCATTAGTGTTTTCTACTCTTATAACAACCTTGACTTGCATAAAGAAGGAAAAACATTGTGAGTGAAATAGCTCAGGGTGTGGTATCTGAAGCATAATCAACAAGTACAGAGGGGACGGGACGGGCACATGACCTCACACTATATTATAATGAGGGCTTCTGTTTTTATTAATTGTATTTTTCGGTGCTTATTTGTATCTATTTTCGAGTTTTATGTAAATCGTTTTTTTCGGGGCTTTCGTTTTTGATATACTGTATGAAATGAGTATGCTTGAGTGTTTTTTGTGTGTGTCACAATATGTATCGTAACTGGACAGTACTTGCACACTTAAGCTGTACCTTCTTTCCTTTGCTGTCTTCCACAGTGAAATCCCGATGGTCACGGCACATTCTTCTGGGGGTTTTCTCTGGAGGCATTTCTGTACATTTCTCCACAATTCTGTTTTAAATCCTCTGTATCTTAACTGTAATACAACTTGAAATCCCACTAACAAGCCTCCATCCTGATTGTAATCTCGTTTTAAATCTTGCAAGCGCAGTGTCCAATAGAAATGCAGGAATGGGCTGTCACTCAGTAGTTGGGGCGGGATTAAAGTATTCAGAACGAATCACTGATAGATACAAGTCAGGAAGGCGGGACATTGCTCAGCAGCACTGGGAAATGTATTTATTATTATTTTTGTAGTAGGTTTTATTTTTTTAAATGTGAAAAGGGGGTAAAGTCAACGTGAATAGATGAATCATTTCCACAGTTTTTTCCAGTGTTTTCTGGTGTTTATTGGCTATCCACCCTTTTTTTTTTTTTGTATCGGGTGTTTTAGCGGTTTCAGAAGCCCTGTACTGTACAGTCATGCTCGTTTAGCACAAATACAGGAGTCAGGACCCAGCGTATTTTTATCTGTACTTTTGATCAATTTCCTCATTAAAAAAAAAGAGACTGCCCAGATAGACATTACACTGGAAAAAAAATAGGCAAAAGTATAGGCATTTCCATGCTAATGGAAACTTTACACATGTGTAAATGTTTGAGTAAATTTACAAGTTGCAGCTTGATTTCTTTGAGAATAAATATTAAAGTTAGATAAAACACACAGTCGCCTTGGATAAAGGAGTCTGATAGTTGTGTGCAAGCAACAAAACCTCTGATTAAAGCATCGTAAGGAATACCTTGGACTTCCATATTTGACTCTTTCATAATAATGTCAATAAATAACAAGTCATGCACACAATTTTAACACAATTGTAATTTTTTGGGCACTTTTCATGCTTTGTGTCCGTCCTCCTTCGCAGCGTTACCATGCATGGAGTATGAGCTTCAAGTGCCTGCAACATGAAAAGTGATCTTCCCTTTAATAAGTCTATGTCATTGTGACTCTAGAGCACATGATAAGAGTGGGATGAACATCACATCATGAACTTTATTTTTCAAACTTTGTGTTGCACAGACTTTCATGTTCGGATATTCGCTCATAAGTTAAATAAATTCGTTCAGATATTCGTTCGTTTTTCAAAAAGTAATAAAAGCCATTACATTGCTCTGTACGCAGGCAGAGACAGCATAGCAGCAGGGCCAGGGGGGCGTGGCCCCTGTGTGTGTGCCTTTATTTTACAGCAAGACCTACAATATGTAACACGTTGAAATAGAAAACTATCCCAGGAGTAAAGTCCTGCATAAAAGATTAATTCTCAAACTGAACGCAGTAGGGATTCAAGGAAATGCATGCACATGGATTAGGGAGTGGTTAACATGTAGAAAGTGTGGGGCAGCAGTGTGGAGTAGTGGTTAGGGCCTTGGACTCTTGACCAGAGGGTCGTGGGTTCAATCCCAGGTGGGGGACACTGCTGCTGTACCCTTGAGCAAAGTACTTTACCTATATTGCTCCAATAAAAACCCAACTGTATAAATGGGGAATTGTATGTAAAAATAATGTGATATCTTGTAACAATTGTAAGTCGTCCTGGATAAGGGCGTCTGCTAAGAAATAAATAATAATAAAATAATAAGTTAAACACTGTTTTGATTATTCCTGAAATAAATAGTACATAAAGTTGACAACGCATTTAATTAATTTTTTACTTTTTATTCATTCCTTGCCATTGCTGTTTCTTCACAGTAAACAGCAGCCATAGACACGTATTCATAAAGTAATAACATGAGGTTTTCTTGTGCCTTTTTGTAGCTGAACAAGCAAACAAAAACAGAAATTTAACTTTAAACACTTCTAATAAAACAAACATGGAAATTAGGGGTGCACAGATAAGATTTTCTTTGCCGATAGCTGATGGTTATCTAGTGATTTTTTTCCAAATATAAGTGATACATTTCTTTTGATGCTCAGTATATGTCTATTTAAAACCATTGAAACCATGGGAAAAAGTTTGTCTGGAGCCCTGCCTTTCAAGCACATCAATTTCAGAAGAAAAGTAGAAAGCCTTGCACAATCTGCAAAAGAATTGCAAAACTTGATCATTTTTTCAGGTCAGTAGTTTTCATTCATTAGTAAAAGTTTTAGTTAAGGGGAACGGCCTGCCCCCACACTCATAACATTACCTTCTAACCAATCAGAAGATTTTAAATAAACCGCACACTGTCCACTCCCTATGGGTTCATTGATTTACATCCTGCCACAGTTGCCACCCTTTTTTCTTTTCAATTGCCCCTTGGTTAAATCACAGGGTGTTCTATCACCTCGTCCACATGTATCAAACTCCATAATCATAAATTTAAGTATCACTTCTCAAATTCGGTGTCATGTTGGTTTGTCCAGAACTTCTGAACTTGAGGGAGAAAATGACAGAGAGAATAATTATTCACACTTTATTCTTACAGGTCAGGCACTGCTTTGGAGGCACCACAAAGAAACTTCATGCAAGGCAAGGATCAAAGATGCAGTCTGATAGCATTAAAGAGGAGGTGCTGGATGTGATACCTGTCCAAATTAAAGAGGAGGCCTCTGAACTGGAGCCTGTCCACATTAAAGAGATCTCTGAACTGGAGCCTGTCCACATTAAAGAGATCTCTGAACTGGAGCCTGTCCACATTAAAGAGGAGGCCTCTGAACTGGAGCCTGTCCACATTAAAGAGATCTCTGAACTGGAGCCTGTCCACATTAAAGAGATCTCTGAACTGGAGCCTGTCCACATTAAAGAGATCTCTGAACTGGAGCTTGTCCACATTAAAGAGGAGGCCTCTGAACTGGAGCCTGTCCACATTAAAGAGATCTCTGAACTGGAGCTTGTCCACATTAAAGAGGAGGCCTCTGAACTGGAGCCTGTCCACATTAAAGAGATCTCTGAACTGGAGCCTGTCCACATTAAAGAGATCTCTGAACTGGAGCCTGTCCACATTAAAGAGATCTCTGAACTGGAGCCTGTCCACATTAAAGAGATCTCTGAACTGGAGCCTGTCCTCATTAAAGAGATCTCTGAACTGGAGCCTGTCCAAATTAAAGAGGAGGCCTCTGAACTGGAGCCTGTCCACATTAAAGAGATCTCTGAACTGGGCTGGGTGCCAGTTACAGAACCGTACACAGATTACAGTCCCCCAACGTTTGATTTTGCACCGGAGCATCCAGATATACACCCTGCCGTGGAAAGTTTGAGTTCGTCACTGGAATGCTTCCAAGCGTTTCTGCCTGAGAAAGTGATCTCCTTCCTTTGCACTTGCACCAACAAACGCGCAGCTGAGTACTTCACAAGCAAGCCAGATAAACAGAGGAAGGCCTTCGGACTGAAGTGGCGCGATGTGCTACCTGATGAGATGTACGTTTTTCTTGCTCTTGTGTTCTTGATGGGCATAAACCAGCTACCATGCATGGCCGCCTACTGGTCACAGAGCATTTTAATGCGAGGCCCCCCTGTCTTCTGTAAAGAAGTCATGAGCAGAAACCGCTTTCTGAGCATCATGAAGTTTTTGCGTTTCTCTGAACCGGATCAGGTACGAAAGGGCCAGCCGCGTACCAGACTGGAGCCGTTCCTGTCCATGATCAGAAAGACGTCAATGGAATCGATCGACCCGGGACAGCATGTCGCCATTAATGAGGTGCTCGCCCTGCGGAAATATATCAAAATGAAAAGGACTCGATCCGGAATGAAACTGTTCTGCCTGTGTCCCGGTGATCAGAGGCTAAGGGGTTACACATGGGATTTTCAAATACGCATCGACCGGGATGAAGACGACGTTGTCTCGCGTTACCCAGGGGCAAGCGAACTGGGCGCACCCGAGAGGATTGTTGTGTGTCTGGCAGATCGTGTGCTAAATCAAGGGCGTCACATTGTTGTCGGCAGTTGGCACGTGTCCGCCAGGCTCGCTTCATTCCTGCTTACCCAGAAGACACACGTCACTGGGAGTGTTCGATTGGATGTGGGGGTGCCAAAGGAAGCTGTAGAAGAAAAACTCGACAAAGGAGAGACGCGTTTTGTTAGAAACCGTGACTTGCTGCTGGTTAGGTGGCGGGATAAGGCAGATGTAAATATTCTGACTACCAAGTATGCAGCTGGATTTGTTCAAAAGACCCGTGTCCTAACCGGGGGAGCAAGGGTGGGTTACAGCAAGCCATTCCACATCGAAAAATACAGTGCGCTGCTGGGAGCGGTGGGTGCCTGCGATCAGGATTTGGAGACGTACGACCCTTGCAGAAAATCTCTGGTCTGGTTCAAAAAGCTAGGCATCCACTTCATCGCACGGATGATGCTGAATGGTCGAGTCTTGTACCAGCTGCGCATGGGGAAGGGGAAGAAGCCCTACTTGGAGTACCTCTTGCAGTGCTGCGATGAAATGCTTACGAAGCACAGCGCCGGATACGCGGGCTTGAAGCAGCTTTCCACCGCAAGAGAACGTCCCGCGACGCCTGCAGCGGACGCTCCCCTACACGCGTTCGTTTCGATTCCTCCCACGCAGGCTAAACGGAGGCCACAGAAAAGGTGCAGGGTCTGCTATGAAAACCAAACCCGAAAGGATACGAGGAAAATGTGCAGCGGCTGCCGTGGCAACCCCGGATTCTGCTGCATCGATCATTTCAATGATTGGCACAGAGTGACTCGGTGATCATGAACGCAAACGTTTTGTTCTGTGAATGCAAACAAGATTCCCAGTTGGCACATTTTTTTTTTTTATATTGTAGCAGGGCTGGAGACCTGGCCATAAGGAGGGGGCTTCTATGATCTATGATTATTTGTTGTAAGTAAGAGTGTTGGGATTGTATAAATAAGAATGGGATTGGTTTTAATGGGGAACCTGATGCTGTGTGTGTAGCAGCCTGCCTGCTGTGTTTGGTTGTGGGAACGAGCTGTGCGTGTGTGTGCGTGTGCGTGTGCGTGTGCGTGTGTGTGTTAAGCAGCTGCGCACTCCTAATCAGCAGGTGGGCGTGGTCCAGCAGAGCGTCAGGATTAAAAGGGTCCTGATTATACAGATCACGGCTGCTGAAAAGCCGTAGGGCGCAGAGCGCTGCTGCTGTCAAGGGACAAGGGGCTAGTTTCTGGATAGCAGACACGTGTAGCAGCGGGATCTGCACGGCACCATTTTGTTTTTAGTTTTTGTACAGTGTTCATTTTGCCTTTTGTACGCCGGGCCGTATGTCCCACGTGAGCCACCATTACTGGCAGTGTGACGTGAGGTTGTGTATGTACTGTATGTAAATAAACCTGCACGCCTGCCGGGCATGTCAGTCCCAACCTTCCAGTCTCGGTCTCCTGTCAATCACGCATCCACATCATCATCGCAGCAGTCCCCTGTTGACACACACATTATATAGAAACCATAGCAACAGGAAAGAAGATCACTGATTGGTTAGAGAGGATGACAAGGCATAGCAATCCCCCACTAGCAAAAGACAATGTGAGAGTGAAGTTTCCTTTTCTGTTTGCTTATTTTTCAGCATTATTTTACAACGAAATTACATAACAGTAATAGAAACATTATAGTCACGTTAAAAGTTGCGGCAACTATCAAAAGTTGTGGTTTGTGTTAAAAGTTGCAGTTTCCGCTACACATTCACGGACCGTGATTATCTTACACAGTATATATGTTTACACAGTAGTTTGCAGAAGTATTCACCCCCCTGCAAACTTTTCACATTTTGTTGGCACCTGAGCGTACTCCACGACGCTTTCAAATTAGACTTTACATTCAGAATCTACACAAACTACTCCACACTGATAAAGTTAAAAAATGCATAGAATATAAATAAGTAAGATTTACAGAGAAAAACAGATTAATCTCAGTTGCATAAGTATTCAACCCCTTTGCTACTGCAGCCCTAAATCAGCTCAGGTGCAAATGATTTGTTTTGAAAGGTCACAAAATGTTATGGGGATGCTTCTCTTCAGCAGGGACTGGGAAGCTTGTCAGGATAGAGGGGAGAATGGATGGTGCAAAGTACAGGCGAATCCTTGAAAACGTGTTTGAGTCAGCCAAGACTCTGAAACTGGGGAGGAAATTCACATTTCAGCAGGACAATGACCCGAAGCACAAAGCCAAAGACACACTGGAGTGGTTGAACAAGAAGAGAATTAATGTTCTTGAGTGGCCCAGTCAAAGTCCTGACTTGAATCCAATCGAATGGTATAAGGGATTAGAAGAACGCATGCACTGGTTTCTAGAAGTTTCAGCATTACTATTACTCTGACTCACAGCAACCCACTATACTGAATATTGTATCTAAAAATGAACATACAAAATGTATGGAAGTAAAATTATGGCAAATACACATTAAATAAACTTATTTTATATATTTAAGATTTGTCTCAATGAAAATGTCAGTTTACATAAAAGGTTCAAACAATGAATGTATTGAAAGATAGATTTACAATCTTAGTGACTGTGGCAGAGCAGGGCCCTTGGAAATATCGGCAGGGATAGGGTTAAATTCTCCTCGCTGCCCAGGTTGATTGCGTCAGGTGGGAGCAATCAATGAATCAATTATTCAATTAGCACTCAGCCACCTGGCATAAAAGGAGGCAGCCTCCCAGTAGGGTGAGCGTTCCACAAGGAGGAGTAGCTGAGGAAGCAAGAGTGTTTTTCTGTGTGTGCAGGTTTTTGAATCCAGCGAAGGTAACCCCAAGCCTGGAAGCCTTATTTTGTTTAAGTTTCATTTTGTCTATTATTTCTGTTTGAAACCTTTTTGTTTGGCCCTCGTGCCAGTTTATTTTGTGTTTTTGGTGAATTAAAAGCTTTGTTTTGAACTTTTCACACTGTCTCTGAGTCTCAACCTCTGTCATCCTGTCACATTTGGGATAGTGCCACCTGGAGGCTCAGGGTAGTATTTTTTGTTTTTCTGAGTTTTGTAGAGAAAAAAAATTTGAATGGTTTTCTCGGCTTTCCAGAGAAAAAACGACTAGAAACCCATTTTTTGCGTCTTTTTGATGATGTGGGACAGGGTCCGACATGGACCGCAACGGGTTAATATACTGGGCAGGTTACTGTCCTACCTTCTCCTACCTCCACCAATGAACAGTCAGCCCCCCTTTACTGGAGGCGCGCCAGCAGGCACCCCGCATCAAAAGCACAGTGGTTTAGAGACAGTTTTAGCTGGGTTGATTTTGATTCACACCTATGATTAAAATCTGCTTTTTTAAGTAGAAACAACTCCTACATAAACAAGGGTCATCCACCTGAGGTCACAACTGCTCTTCGGGTCATGAAAAAAACAGTTTCTTATCATGATTGTCACACATGGAGGCATCTCAGGCCAGGCAAGAATGTGAAAAGCCTTTAAACACAGGAAAATCACAGAACATTCAGATGAGAACTCTTCCCACATTCAGTACAGTGATACGGCTTCTCTCCAGTATGAATTCGTTGGTGTGATTTTAGGTTTCCTGAGTCAATGAAACTCTTCCCACAGTCAGTGCAGAGGTATGGTCGATCTCCAGTGTGAATTCGCTGGTGTCTCTTTAGGCTTCTGTGGCGGAGTGTCCCGCCCCTATGTATTATTATTTGTATTTTTGTTTGCAGCGCGGGTAAAAGCGCTGCGTCTTTTATTATTATATTTAAAAACCCTGTGAGGATGCATGGCTGATCAGCTACTGATTATTTAACTAGCTGACAGTCATGCATCCTTACCAAACGCGTGCAGACTCTGGCCGAGGGATAAGAAGATAATTAACAACTAGTTAATCCCTCAGCCAGAGTATATAAACCTGCAGCTCTCTGCACTCGTGGTTGGGTGTACAGAGGAGAGTACGGGGAGCGGAGAGAGCGAGCAACATTTAAAAAAACAATTGCTAAAACGTGCTGGAGTATCCAGCACGACACTTACTTGTTTGTTTATTCGTTTGGCCCTCGTGCCCTTTTGTTTTGTGTTTTGTTGGTTTGTTTAAATCTTTTGTTTTGTTTATTAATAAATACGCTGAGTGCCGTTGCACTCAGCTTCAACCGCCCATCCATTGTTTTGGTTTCTACTTCCTGGTCCGTGACGTCACCACTGCGAGCCAGACTGTCACAGCTTCCTAAAATACTAAAGTTCTTCCCACAGTCAGTACAGTGATGTGGCTTCTCTCCAGTGTGGATTCGTAGGTGTGTCTTTAGTGTTCCTGACTCAATGAAACTCTCCCCACATTCAGTGCAGCAATACAGCTTCTCTCCAGTGTGAATTCGCTGGTGTGTTTTTAGGTTTTCTAACCGTCTGAAGCTTTTCTCACATTCAGGACAGTGATATGGTTTCTCTCCAGTGTGAATTAGTAGGTGTGTTTTTTGGTGTCCCAGCACTCTGAAACTCTTCCCACATTCAATGCAGGGGTATGGTTGATCTCCAGTGTGAATTCGCTGGTGTCTTTTTAGGTCTCCTAACTTACTGAAGCTCTTCCCACATTCAGTACAATGATGTGATATCTTTGACTGGCATGAGTTCTTTGAATGTTTTAATAACAAATCAGTAGACTCTTCTTTAATGTGGACAGGTTCCAGTTCAGTCTCCTCTTTAATGTGGACTGGCTTCAGTGCAGTCACTTCCTCTTTAATGTGGACAGGCTCAAGTTCAGTCTCCTCTTTAATGTGGACTGGCTTCAGTGCAGTCACTTCCTCTTTAATGTGGACAGGCTCAAGTTCAGTCTCCTCTTTAATGTGGACTGGCTTCAGTGCAGTCACTTCCTCTTTAATGTTGACAGGCTCCAGTTCAGGCATCTCCTGTTTAATGCACCGAGATAAGGCAGTCCTGAAAACAGAAAATAAAATAGTTTTACTGTCTGTTCTTTGTCACCTTCAGTCTCAAGAACATACTTCAGTCAGTTGCTTTTGCACTATCAACCAAACACCCAAAAAGAGTAATGATGGCGGATGAATACTTTGTAACTTTTTGGTTTTAATTAACTCATTGTTAATTAATTGCTTTGTTAATTGGTGCTTGTTCATTTCAATAATGTATATAATGAAATTAACCTAAACTTTGAAATCAGTAGAATTATTCTGTTAAGGGAACCCAAAAACCTTCTGGAGGGGCAGAAACTGCGGTATGCTCAGCTAGCCACTAAAGCGGAACAGCGAGGATGGAGAGTCCGGGTTTACCCAGTGGAAGTGGGTTGTCGAGGATTTGTGGCACACTCTACAACCCGGTTTCTCAGAGACGTCTGGTTCAGTGGCCAAGAGTTGCGTCGCACAGTGAAGAACTTATCTGAAGCAGCAGAGGAGCAGCAACTGGCTGTGGTTGAGACGGAAAGATTCTGGCTGGGGATCTCAAGCACAACAGAAAGAAAGAAACGCTGATGTACAGGTAAGTAAGCTGGGCTGAGTTGAGTGGGGGACAGAGGGGGGTGATTCTGGGATGCCAGAATCACAGTCGAGCCCTCTTGAGGTGTCGTGGGCTAGTCGACGAAACACTGAGGATGGAAGGTGCCCACTTGAAGACCCCGGAGATGTACCCTACACTTAGCTCAATCCAGGCGGTTGTCATGCTGATGCGCTGGGGAGACCGCACTGTGGTTGATCCCCGGAGCCAGCATCGCAGCCGTTGTGTGTGCTGATGCGCCAGGGAGGCAAATAAGCTGATCCCTGGAGCCAGCATTACACTTCAGCCATTAACACCAGACAGAAGGATATCTACATCATCATATGGAATGAAGTGCAAATGGATGGCAACACAGATGGATCACATTAGTTTAGTGTAAAGCTACGTCATTAGTTGGTGCTTATCTTGGCGAGAGCCGAGTTCAAATCAGCATGAAGTTTTAACATCTACTCTCATGTAATAGAAATCATTGTTCCTACATGTTTTTCTCTGCTGGGATAGCGCTGATGAAAGATAATTGTCTTCTCTTCGGGTGAGAGCCGTCAGTAGCAACTGCCAATCTGAAAATGTGTTCGCTTAGTTCAAGGAGAACAGGGATTTATTTTTTAATTGATATGTTTGCTTAGACTTACTGATTTTCCTTGATCGCGGAATTAGGTATTCTGCATTGTTGTCTTTTTCTCATCACAACTCCAGTCTTCTGTGGGTTTTTTTTCACAAATAAAGAAGTGGCATAATAAGTGTGTCACCTGCTGTACTTACCTGTACAACAGAAAGCCTGGCCAGACATCAAGTGCCGTGCTCTATACCCAGTGTTATAATAATACTAATAAACAGCGACAGTTTGATTGTTACGCCGTCACGTTCAATTAGCTGTCACTCTCTGTTCTGTGTATTCTGAGGGCGATGGGGTTTAGGGGACCGGCTTGCTTTCCCTACCTGTCTGCTGTTCCCGTGTGACGTCAGGAACTGACCTCCTTTTCCTAGTCTGGAGATTATGCATCGGCAGAATCAAACCAATCATCATGTCTCAACATCGGGTGAGATACAACAGATTTATTTTTTGTTCGTAATTGCTGGCTGGATTAACGCTGGCGGTTTTTTGTTTTTTTTGATAATTTTTACTTGGGGGGGGGGGGGGGGGGTCGTCATATTCGAGACATTCTTTTTTCTTTATTTTTTGATTACTCGCTGCATCAGGTTTTTTTTTTTTACGACTGGATATAAAGGACTCTGTTTTTTGTTTTGAGCTATTGGACTGCCTTGGTGTTGTTGGTACAATAATTAACTAACAAACATACAGACAAGCCTATTGCTAATGCGTATTTCTGTTGTGCTAGCCTTGCTGCGTGTGATTGCATTCTCTTTCGTATATCAGTTGCTGATGGGTGTTGTCATTGTGAGAATTGTCGGTTTCTTTTTATTGAATGGATACCAGTCAGCATATATGTGCAAACATAAAGAAATCAATTGTTGTTGTGCCTGCTTGTTATTCAACGAGGTTAATTATTATTATTATTATTATTATTATTACTTGTTTATTTAGCAGACGCCTTTATCCAAAGCGACTTACAGAGACTAGGGTGTGTGAACTATGCATCAGCTGCAGAGTCACTTACAATTACATCTCACCTGAAAGACGGAGCACAAGGAGGTGAAGTGACTTGCTCAGGGTCACACAATGAGTCAGTGGCTGAGGTGGGATTTGAACCGGGTACCTTCTGGTTACAAGCCCTTTTCTTTAACCACTGGACCACACAGCCTCCTGTAAGTTCCTATTCATTTTAAATACAGGTACTTCTGTACGCATATTAAGCTAAAACTTAGACTCAGTGTGACCTTGGTGTTTTACGCGGTCAGGCAGCTTTTCTGTTCAAAATATTTTTTCAATTGTAAATACAGGACAGCAATTTGGGTGTTTATCTGGGGCCCTTTTAAACTGGCAAATGCTAAAAGCTGCTCTGCTACAACAAAGTGGGGAAAACGGAATTGGAAATTTATGAAAAATTGAATTTGCTGTTCCCCAGAATGGAACATCAGTAGCCCTATGATGCTTCGGTTCACTTAAACAGATGTATACAGCACAGTGAGATTACAAGAACAGAGTTCAAGTTACTGTTACTGTGAAAGAAGCCGTTGAAGGGGAGGGGACAATTTCATTATTATTATTATTATTATTGTTATTATTATTATTGATTTCTTAGCAGACGCTCTTATCCAGGGCGACTTACCATTGTTAAAAGATACCACATTATTTTTACATACAATTACCCATTTATACAGTTGGGTTTTTACTGGAGCAATCTAGGTAAAGTACCTTGCTCAAGGGTACAGCAGCAGTGTCCCCCAACTGGGATTGAACCCACGACCCTCCGGTCAAGAGTCCAGAGCCCTAACCACTACTCCACACTGCTGCATCCCCCAGATGACCAAGGAAGTGCAGAACTGTCTGAAAGCAAGGCTTGTAAACCGATATTTATTTGAACCTCGTGTAGTACCACACAAAAAAGAAAAAAGGACCAGGGGTCATAAATGGAGATTAGATAAAGGGGCATTCAGAACAGAAAATAGGAGGCATTTTTTTACACAGAGAATTGTGAGGGTCTGGAACCAACTCCCCAGTAATGTTGTTGAAGCTGACACCCTGGGATCCTTCAAGAAGCTGCTTGATGAGAGTCTGGGATCAATAAGCTACTAACAACCAAACGAGCAAGATGGACTGAATGGCCTCCTCTCGTTTGTAAACTTTCTTATGTTCTTATGTTCTTACATCCTGTATCATAATATAAATACATGCTTACTGTAAAAACATGTCTCACTTAGTGATACTAAAAAAACACTTTCTGACGTTCCACAGCACATCTCTCTCAGCGTTTTAAATTATTTTAGCAGAATAGAACCATTAATGGCGACATAGACATTTTATTGAAAGTACATTTTTAAATAATCTGTAGTATATATTTAAGATCACAGTTACTAAAAGTGACCAGTAGATGGCAGAAATTACCCTTTTATTTTTTCCTATGCAGTCTTCCAATCCAGTTTATTTTTGGACATCAATAACAACACTTAGATTTTAGTGATGTTTTGTTTTACTAATCCAGATTCTTAAATAATGTTTTCTAATGCAACCCATATACCTGCCTTCTCTTTGAGTGTGTCAGAAATTCAAGGAAATACATCATTTCATGAAACATCAGGTGATGTTTCATGAAATGGTGACTGGACCAGACTGCACCCAGCTACCTCCAGACCCTCATCTCTCCCTACACCCCGACTCGACCTCTCCGCTCCTCCTGCACTAGAAGACTGGCTCTACCTCCGCTACGCTCCCCTGCCTCCAGAGCCCGCTCCTTCTCCACCCTCGCCCCCGCAGTGGTGGAATGACCTTCCTACAGATGTCAGGACTGCCCAGTCCCTGACCACATTCCGGCGCCTCCTTAAGACTCACCTGTTCAAACAGCACCTGTAGAACTCCTCTGTTTGTATCCTGGGACACTATCACCCTTCATTTAAATATGCTTTATTTTGCTCTTATCTGCCCCCTATTTTACTGCATTTAATCCTGTACCTCAGAGTACTGTAATCTGACAAGTGTTTAATCTGTAGTATTTTGTATTTAATCATATCCTGATGTAACTATCACTGACACTGTTATCTGCTGTATTACTGAATTGTATTTTTTCACACTTGTACTTGCTTGAACCAAAGTCATTGTATTTATCTTGCTCTTATTGTATTACTTGTACTGTAACACTTGAAATGTATTTGCTTACGATTGTAAGTCGCCCTGGATAAGGGCGTCTGCTAAGAAATAAATAAATAATAATAATAATAATAATAATAATAATGTTGCCAATGAGATATTTGCATAAGCTTTTTAAAGAAATGCTTGACCCACATGAAGGTGGGCAGTACTAGTCTGACTTCTCTTCAAATTATGTTTAGCAGAATTGTAAAAATATCAAAAAATTACACTTGGTATGTTTGACTTCGTTTTGAAAGACATAAAATAGTGAGTTTTAAGTTTATCAATTACTTTTCTTCTATAGAGATATATAGATATACATATACTTATAACATGGCTTGGAAAAATAACAACCTCTGATTGGTTAAACAGCATCACATGACCGTGTGTATATATAGCGTATAGCACGGCTTGCATACTAATGAGCCACTTCACACTGAATAAATCACTCCGCACCACTGCATTCTAAATTCCATGACATGGCATTTGACCTATTTCCTTTAATATGGAGTTTGTCAGCACTTTTTAAATTCTCTCAATAATTCCTCTCTCTGTTTTTTACAGTAATTTTCCTCATAACAGATTCTTTTTATCCTTATTCCTTTAGGAAAGGCTTTTTTTTTAGTATGGATAGGATGTGCTTATGTAGGTACTGATGCATATAAATTGGTTTCATGTGTAGATCTGTTTTAAGAGATCCTTGATCAAGTTTAACCCAGGTATCTAAGAATTCATGTTGTTGTCCACCTTAGATTCACTGAAATGTTAGTCTAGATATTATTTGGTAATTTGTGAAACTGGAAATCAAATTCTTCTCCATGTGTCCATATTCCAACTACGTCATCCACATAGTTGATGCATTCTAAAGGGTTCTTGTCTAGTTTACTCAGTTACATTGCATCCCATTTACCACGTGCTCCTCTTTTTTGAGGGAGTATATTTGGAGTGAGACACTTTTATTAAAGGAGACAATGTGTCTGTTTTTATTCCTCTCTGTGTGAATGCGGAAGCTCGCAGACTGGAACTGAGGGGATGTGAAAAAAAAAATTAAAAAAAAACGCTTCGGCACAGCCACGCCGCTTCGGAAATACAAACACACACATAAAACAACCCGGCCCTTTAACAAAGTGATACAATATAACAGCTTTCACAGCTCAATATAAACTCACTCACCTCTTACCTCCTCTGCCTCAGTGCCTGCTCTGAACCGGCCTGCCTTCAGAACAGGGGAGCGGAGGGGCTGCGGAACGAGGAATACACCAATTGCAAAATACAAACTGTTCGGCAGTTCATCAAATATGGACCTCAATGGGAATTGTCATATTGTAGACGTTTTACATAAACACAACTAACACTTTCAATGTTAACATTGCCTCGCCTTTGCTGCTTAAACTTATTATCAAAGTAACAAAATTAGTATAGGAACCCCTCGCGGTCGAGTTGGTATAGCCCTGTGTTATCAACAGGAACTCCGTGACTGAAGATTGTTTTCCACTGATAGATGTGTTACCCACAGGGAGAGAAAAGAGAGAGACATACTGTACATTCACAGACAGACACACAGACAGAGTACAGAGAGAGAGACACATACTGTACATTCACAGACAGACACACAGACAGAGTACAGAGAGAGAGAGACATACTGTACATTCACAGACAGACACACAGACAGAGTACAGAGAGAGAGACACATACTGTACATTCACAGAGAGACACACAGACAGAGTACAGAGAGAGAGAGACATACTGTACATTCACAGACAGACACACAGACAGAGTACAGAGAGAGAGACACATACTGTACATTCACAGACAGACACACAGACAGAGTACAGAGAGAGAGACACATACTGTACATTCACAGACAGACACACAGACAGAGTACAGAGAGAGAGAGACATACTGTACATTCACAGACAGACACACAGACAGAGTACAGAGAGAGAGAGACACATACTGTACATTCACAGACAGACACACAGACAGAGTACAGAGAGAGAGAGACATACTGTACATTCACAGACAGACACACAGACAGAGTACAGAGAAAGAGACACATACTGTACATTCACAGACAGACACACAGACAGAGTACAGAGAGAGAGAGACATACTGTACATTCACAGACAGACACACAGACAGAGTACAGAGAGAGAGACACATACTGTACATTCACAGACAGACACACAGACAGAGTACAGAGAGAGAGACACATACTGTACATTCACAGACAGACACACAGACAGAGTACAGAGAGAGAGAGACATACTGTACATTCACAGACAGACACACAGACAGAGTACAGAGAGAGAGACACATACTGTACATTCACAGACAGACACACAGACAGAGTACAGAGAGAGAGACACATACTGTACATTCACAGACAGACACACAGACAGAATACAGAGAGAGAGGCGGATACTGTACATTCACAGACAGACACACAGACAGAGTACAGAGAGAGAGACACATACTGTACATTCACAGACAGACACACAGACAGAGTACAGAGAGAGAGACGGATACTGTACATTCACAGACAGACACACAGACAGAGTACAGAGAGAGAGACACATACTGTACATTCACAGACAGACACACAGACAGAGTACAGAGAGAGACACATACTGTACATTCACAGACAGACACACAGACAGAGTACAGAGAGAGAGACACATACTGTACATTCACAGACAGACACACAGAGAGTACAGAGAGAGAGACACATACTGTACATTCACAGACAGACACACAGACAGAGTACAGAGAGAGAGACACATACTGTACATTCACAGACAGACACACAGAGAGTACAGAGAGAGAGACACATACTGTACATTCACAGACAGACACACAGACAGAGTACAGAGAGAGAGAGACACATACTGTACATTCACAGACAGACACACAGACAGAGTACAGAGAGAGAGACACATACTGTACATTCACAGACAGACACACAGACAGAGTACAGAGAGAGAGATGAATACTGTACATTCACAGACAGACACACAGACAGAGTACAGAGAGAGAGACACATACTGTACATTCACAGACAGACACACAGACAGAATACAGAGAGAGAGGCGGATACTGTACATTCACAGACAGACACACAGACAGAGTACAGAGAGAGAGACACATACTGTACATTCACAGACAGACACACAGACAGAATACAGAGAGAGAGGCGGATACTGTACATTCACAGACAGACACACAGACAGAGTACAGAGAGAGAGACACATACTGTACATTCACAGACAGACACACAGACAGAGTACAGAGAGAGAGGCGGATACTGTACATTCACAGACAGACACACAGACAGAGTACAGAGAGAGAGACACATACTGTACATTCACAGACAGACACACAGGCAGAGTACAGAGAGAGAGATGAATACTGTACATTCACAGACAGACACACAGACAGAGTACAGAGAGAGAGACACATACTGTACATTCACAGACAGACACACAGACAGAATACAGAGAGAGAGGCGGATACTGTACATTCACAGACAGACACACAGACAGAGTACAGAGAGAGAGACACATACTGTACATTCACAGACAGACACACAGACAGAGTACAGAGAGAGAGAGACACATACTGTACATTCACAGACAGACACACAGACAGAGTACAGAGAGAGAGACACATACTGTACATTCACAGACAGACACACAGACAGAGTACAGAGAGAGAGACGGATACTGTACATTCACAGACAGACACACAGACAGAGTACAGAGAGAGAGACATACTGTACATTCACAGACAGACACACAGACAGAGTACAGAGAGAGAGACACATACTGTACATTCACAGACAGACACACAGACAGAGTACAGAGAGAGAGGCGGATACTGTACATTCACAGACAGACACACAGACAGAGTACAGAGAGAGAGACACATACTGTACATTCACAGACAGACACACAGACAGAGTACAGAGAGAGAGACACATACTGTACATTCACAGACAGACACACAGACAGAGTACAGAGAGAGAGACACATACTGTACATTCACAGACAGACACACAGACAGAGTACAGAGAGAGAGAGACATACTGTACATTCACAGACAGACACACAGGCAGAGTACAGAGAGAGAGATGAATACTGTACATTCACAGACAGACACACAGACAGAGTACAGAGAGAGAGACACATACTGTACATTCACAGACAGACACACAGACAGAATACAGAGAGAGAGGCGGATACTGTACATTCACAGACAGACACACAGACAGAGTACAGAGAGAGAGACACATACTGTACATTCACAGACAGACACACAGACAGAGTACAGAGAGAGAGGCGGATACTGTACATTCACAGACAGACACACAGACAGAGTACAGAGAGAGAGACACATACTGTACATTCACAGACAGACACACAGACAGAGTACAGAGAGAGAGACACATACTGTACATTCACAGACAGACACACAGACAGAGTACAGAGAGAGAGACACATACTGTACATTCACAGACAGACACACAGAGAGTACAGAGAGAGAGACCCATACTGTACATTCACAGACAGACTCACAGAGAGTACAGAGAGAGAGACGGATACTGTACATTCACAGACAGACACGCAGACAGAGTACAGAGAGAGAGACATACTGTACATTCACAGACAGACACACAGACAGAGTACAGAGAGAGAGACACATACTGTACATTCACAGACAGACACGCAGACAGAGTACAGAGAGAGAGACATACTGTACATTCACAGACAGACACACAGACAGAGTACAGAGAGAGAGACACATACTGTACATTCACAGACAGACACGCAGACAGAGTACAGAGAGAGAGACATACTGTACATTCACAGACAGACACACAGACAGAGTACAGAGAGAGAGACACATACTGTACATTCACAGACAGACACGCAGACAGAGTACAGAGAGAGAGACATACTGTACATTCACAGACAGACACACAGACAGAGTACAGAGAGAGAGACACATACTGTACATTCACAGACAGACACGCAGACAGAGTACAGAGAGAGAGACATACTGTACATTCACAGACAGACACACAGACAGAGTACAGAGAGAGAGAGACACATACTGTACATTCACAGACAGACACACAGACAGAGTACAGAGAGAGAGACACATACTGTACATTCACAGACAGACACACAGACAGAGTACAGAGAGAGACGGATACTGTACATTCACAGACAGACACACAGACAGAGTACAGAGAGAGACACATACTGTACATTCACAGACAGACACACAGACACAGTACAGAGAGAGAGATGGATACTGTACATTCACAGACAGACACACAGGCAGAGTACAGAGAGAGACACATACTGTACATTCACAGACAGACACACAGACAGAGTACAGAGAGAGACACATACTGTACATTCACAGACAGACACACAGACAGAGTACAGAGAGAGAGACACATACTGTACATTCACAGACAGACACACAGGCAGAGTACAGAGAGAGAGACACATACTGTACATTCACAGACAGACACACAGACAGAGTACAGAGAGAGAGACACATACTGTACATTCACAGACAGACACACAGACAGAGTACAGAGAGAGAGACACATACTGTACATTCACAGACAGACACACAGACAGAGTACAGAGAGAGAGACACATACTGTACATTCACAGACAGACACACAGACAGAGTATGGCAGGATCAGAGGGGACTCTTTAGGGAGGTTCACGTATTGCTCAGCTCTTGGGACTAGTGTAGTCGACTATGTCATCACTGACATGGACCCCTCCTTTCTAAGTGCATTCACTGTCAGGCAACAAACTCCCCTGTCGGACCACAATCAAATCACTGTGTTCCTGAAAAGAGGAAGTCAGGCAAGCAACACACAAACACAGCCCAGTAAGCTGTACAATCTGAATCAAACATACAGATGGGCTCCAAACAGCACTGAGGAATATATCAAAGCAATCAGTTCCACTGAAATAACTAACACCATTAACACTTTCCTCAACACTCTGTACCAACCTAATATGACAGGACTAAATCTGTCTGTTAATGACATTAATCAGATATTTGAAAAAGCAGCCATAATGGCAAATATTAAAAAGACCAAAAAGAAGATCAATCGGAAACAAAAACACACACAGCCATGGTTTGATGATGAATGTAAATCAATACGAACAAATCTAAGAAAATTATCTAATCAAAAACACCATCAACCACAAGACACAGACTTACGTCTGAGGTACTGTGAGACTCTAAAACACTACAAACACACCCTCAAACAGAAAAAACAAAAACACACAAACAAAACCCTCACAGACATTGAAAAATCTGTTGACCAAAATCAGTTCTGGGAAATGTGGAACAATTTAAACCCAACAAAACAACAAGAATTGACGATACAAAATGGAACAGTTTGGAAAAATTATTTTGAAAACCTTTATAAAGATATTCAACAAAAAGATCTAACAGATAAACAAAATGAAACTAGAGAAAAACTGAAATTACTTGAACAATCAATTAAAGATAACCAAAACACAATTGATGTTCCAATCACCCTACAAGAATTAACTATGAAGCTGCAGGCACTGAAAACCAGAAAAGCCTGCGGCCCTGACAGCATCTGCACTGAGATGCTCAAACACAGCAGTCCTAAATTACAGGAGGCAATGCTTAAATTGTTCAACATGGTACTAAGCACTGGTTACTTCCCTGACATCTGGAACCAAGGGCTTATATCCCCAATTCACAAGAGTGGAGACAAATTCGACCCCAACAACTACCGGGGCATCTGTGTGAGCAGTAACCTGGGGAAGGTGTTCTGCAGTATCATTAACGCCCGGATACTGGCCTTCCTTACCGAACACAATGTCCTGAGTAAGAGTCAGATTGGATTCCTACCAAATCATCGCACAACAGATCATATTTACACCCTACACACCCTAATAAACAAACACGTACACCAAAAAAGTAAAGGCAAAATTTTCGCCTGCTTCATTGACTTTAAAAAAGCATTTGATTCTATTTGGCATGAAGGTTTATATTACAGAATTCTTCAAAGTGGTGTAGGGGGTAAAATCTATGATATAATAAAATCAATGTACACAGAAAACAAATGTGCAGTCAAAATTGGCAACAAAAGAACTGATTTCTTCACTCAGGGGCGGGGGGTGAGGCAGGGCTGCAGTCTGAGTCCAACACTGTTCAATATTTATATTAACGAGTTGGCTACGATGTTGGAGCAGTCTGCAGACCCCGGCCTCACTCTACACAACACCGAAGTCAAGTTCCTGCTCTATGCAGATGACCTGGTCCTGCTGTCGCCCACAGAGCAGGGGCTGCAGCGGAACCTGGCACTGCTGGAGCAGTACTGTCAGACCTGGGCCCTGGCAGTAAACTTTAAAAAGACCAAAATAATGATTTTTCAAAAAAAGGCCAGAACTCAGGGAAACAGATACCACTTCACCCTAAACAACACTACACTAGAACACACCGCAGACCACACTTACCTGGGCCTGACTATCAGTGCGTCAGGGAGTTTTAACCTAGCAGTGAATGCACTAAAGGAAAAAGCCAGAAGAGCTTTCTATGCCATCAAAAGAAGATTCTATAAAATAAATATTCCTATCAAAATATGGCTAAAATTAATTGACAGTGTCATCCAGCCCATTGCGCTGTATGGTAGTGAGATATGGGGTCCACTCAGTCAACAGGACTACACTAAATGGGACAAACACCCAATCGAAACCCTGCATGCTGAACTCTACAAAAACATCCTACAGGTGCAGAGAAAAACACCAAATCATGCATGCAGGGCAGAATTAGGCCGTTACCCGACACTCATAAATATAAAGAAAAGAGCACTAAAGTTTTGGATGCACCTAAAGAAAAGTGAATCAGACTCCCTCCAGTATGAGGCCATGCAAACCCAAGAGCTCAGCCCTGAAAAGAGTCCTCTAAGCCAGCTGGCCCTGAAGCTCACTGCACTGAACCCAACTAATAATACTAAAACAAACCAGCTTCAGGTCAGCACTGCTTACCAGCCCCCAATCAGAGTCAACCAAATTATAAAACTAACCAAAAACTGCTATCTGAAACATTGGGACACAGAAACAAAATCTCAAAATAAACTGGATTGTTATCGGGCCCTAAAAAGAGATTACACTCTGGCAGAGTATCTCTCTACTGTCAGAGATACAAAGCAGAGGCAGATCCTGACCAAGTACAGGCTCAGTGACCACAGCCTGGCCATTGAGAAAGGCCGTCACCGGCAGACCTGGCTTCCTAAAGAAGAAAGGCTCTGTGGTCACTGTGAGACAGGAGAGGTCGAGACAGAGATGCACTTCCTTCTTCAATGTAAAAAATACTCAGAAAATAGACAAACTTATTTTAAAAAATTTGCAAATTCCCTCCCAAACTTCCCAAACATGTCCAACCCTGAAAAAGTCTCAATCCTCCTGGGAGAGGAGAGAAGCACAGCCCAACTAGCAGCCCAGTATGTGTCTGCGTGTCACAGACTGAGGGACACACAATGAGAGCTCTGCACAGAGACACACACACACTTATGTATATACAGTATGTATGTTGTTGTGTATGTAGGCATGTATGTATTATGTAAATGCTTATTGTCCTGATACATGTTTATTGTTAGTAGTGATATGTTTTTTTTTTTTTTTTTTTTTACTGTACTTTATAAATCAGTTTGTTTATATATATGTATTCATGATGCATGGTATATATACATGTCTGTATTGTATAATTGCTTTGGCAACACCTGCTATTGTAAGTCATGCCAATAAAGCACCATTGAATTGAATTGAATTGAATTGAGACACATACTGTACATTCACAGACAGACACACAGACAGAGTACAGAGAGAGAGACACATACTGTACATTCACAGACAGACACACAGACAGAGTACAGAGAGAGACACATACTGTACATTCACAGACAGACACACAGACAGAGTACAGAGAGAGAGACATACTGTACATTCACAGACAGACACACAGACAGAGTACAGAGAGAGAGAGACATACTGTACATTCACAGACAGACACACAGACAGAGTACAGAGAGAGAGAGACATACTGTACATTCACAGACAGACACACAGACAGAGTACAGAGAGAGAGACACATACTGTACATTCACAGACAGACACACAGACAGAGTACAGAGAGAGAGACACATACTGTACATTCACAGACAGACACACAGGCAGAGTACAGAGAGAGAGACATACTGTACATTCACAGACAGACACACAGACAGAGTACAGAGAGAGACACATACTGTACATTCACAGACAGACACACAGACAGAGTACAGAGAGAGAGAGACATACTGTACATTCACAGACAGACACACAGGCAGAGTACAGAGAGAGACACATACTGTACATTCAGACAGACACACAGACAGAGTACAGAGAGAGACACATACTGTACATTCACAGACAGACACACAGACAGAGTACAGAGAGAGAGACATACTGTACATTCACAGACAGACACACAGACAGAGTACAGAGAGAGAGAGACATACTGTACATTCACAGACAGACACACAGACAGAGTACAGAGAGAGAGAGACATACTGTACATTCACAGACAGACACACAGACAGAGTACAGAGAGAGAGACACATACTGTACATTCACAGACAGACACACAGACAGAGTACAGAGAGAGAGACACATACTGTACATTCACAGACAGACACACAGGCAGAGTACAGAGAGAGAGACATACTGTACATTCACAGACAGACACACAGACAGAGTACAGAGAGAGACACATACTGTACATTCACAGACAGACACACAGACAGAGTACAGAGAGAGAGAGACATACTGTACATTCACAGACAGACACACAGGCAGAGTACAGAGAGAGACACATACTGTACATTCAGACAGACACACAGACAGAGTACAGAGAGAGAGAGACATACTGTACATTCACAGACAGACACACAGACAGAGTACAGAGAGAGAGACACATACTGTACATTCACAGACAGACACACAGACAGAGTACAGAGAGAGACACATACTGTACATTCACAGACAGACACACAGACAGAGTACAGAGAGAGAGAGACACATACTGTACATTCACAGACAGACACACAGACAGAGTACAGAGAGAGAGACACATACTGTACATTCACAGACAGACACACAGACAGAGTACAGAGAGAGAGACACATACTGTACATTCACAGACAGACACACAGACAGAGTACAGAGAGAGAGAGACACATACTGTACATTCACAGACAGACACACAGACAGAGTACAGAGAGAGAGACACATACTGTACATTCACAGACAGACACACAGACAGAGTACAGAGAGAGAGAGACACATACTGTACATTCACAGACAGACACACAGACAGAGTACAGAGAAAAGGACGGATACTGTACATTCACAGACAGACACACAGACAGAGTACAGAGAGAGAGACACATACTGTACATTCACAGACAGACACACAGACAGAGTACAGAGAGAGAGAGACACATACTGTACATTCACAGACAGACACACAGACAGAGTACAGAGAGAGAGACACATACTGTACATTCACAGACAGACACACAGGCAGAGTACAGAGAGAGAGACACATACTGTACATTCACAGACAGACACACAGACAGAGTACAGAGAGAGAGACACATACTGTACATTCACAGACAGACACACAGACAGAGTACAGAGAGAGAGACGGATACTGTACATTCACAGACAGACACACAGACAGAGTACAGAGAGAGAGACACATACTGTACATTCACAGACAGACACACAGACAGAGTACAGAGAGAGAGACACATACTGTACATTCACAGACAGACACACAGACAGAGTACAGAGAGAGAGACACATACTGTACATTCACAGACAGACACACAGACAGAGTACAGAGAGAGAGACGGATACTGTACATTCACAGACAGACACACAGACAGAGTACAGAGAGAGAGACGGATACTGTACATTCACAGACAGACACACAGACAGAGTACAGAGAGAGAGACACATACTGTACATTCACAGACAGACACACAGGCAGAGTACAGAGAGAGAGACGGATACTGTACATTCACAGACAGACACACAGACAGAGTACAGAGAGAGAGACACATACTGTACATTCACAGACAGACACACAGACAGAGTACAGAGAGAGAGACGGATACTGTACATTCACAGACAGACACACAGACAGAGTACAGAGAGAGAGACACATACTGTACATTCACAGACAGACACACAGACAGAGTACAGAGAGAGAGACACATACTGTACATTCACAGACAGACACACAGACAGAGTACAGAGAGAGAGACACATACTGTACATTCACAGACAGACACACAGGCAGAGTACAGAGAGAGAGACGGATACTGTACATTCACAGACAGACACACAGACAGAGTACAGAGAGAGAGAGACATACTGTACATTCACAGACAGACACACAGGCAGAGTACAGAGAGAGAGACGGATACTGTACATTCACAGACAGACACACAGACAGAGTACAGAGAGAGACACATACTGTACATTCACAGACAGACACACAGACAGAGTACAGAGAGAGAGACATACTGTACATTCACAGACAGACACACAGACAGAGTACAGAGAGAGAGAGACATACTGTACATTCACAGACAGACACACAGACAGAGTACAGAGAGAGAGAGACATACTGTACATTCACAGACAGACACACAGACAGAGTACAGAGAGAGAGACACATACTGTACATTCACAGACAGACACACAGACAGAGTACAGAGAGAGAGAGACATACTGTACATTCACAGACAGACACACAGACAGAGTACAGAGAGAGAGAGACATACTGTACATTCACAGACAGACACACAGGCAGAGTACAGAGAGAGACACATACTGTACATTCACAGACAGACACACAGACAGAGTACAGAGAGAGAGACACATACTGTACATTCACAGACAGACACACAGACAGAGTACAGAGAGAGACACATACTGTACATTCAGACAGACACACAGACAGAGTACAGAGAGAGAGATGGATACTGTACATTCACAGACAGACACACAGACAGAGTACAGAGAGAGAGACACATACTGTACATTCACAGACAGACACACAGAGAGTACAGAGAGAGAGACATACTGTACATTCACAGACAGACACACAGACAGAGTACAGAGAGAGAGACACATACTGTACATTCACAGACAGACACACAGACAGAGTACAGAGAGAGACACATACTGTACATTCACAGACAGACACACAGACAGAGTACAGAGAGAGAGACACATACTGTACATTCACAGACAGAGTACAGAGAGAGAGACATACTGTACATTCACAGACAGACACACAGACAGAGTACAGAGAGAGAGACATACTGTACATTCACAGACAGACACACAGACAGAGTACAGAGAGAGAGAGACACATACTGTACATTCACAGACAGACACACAGACAGAGTACAGAGAGAGAGACGGATACTGTACATTCACAGACAGACACACAGACAGAGTACAGAGAGAGAGACACATACTGTACATTCACAGACAGACACACAGACAGAGTACAGAGAGAGAGACACATACTGTACATTCACAGACAGACACACAGACAGAGTACAGAGAGAGACACATACTGTACATTCACAGACAGACACACAGACAGAGTACAGAGAGAGAGACGGATACTGTACATTCACAGACAGACACACAGACAGAGTACAGAGAGAGAGACACATACTGTACATTCACAGACAGACACACAGACAGAGTACAGAGAGAGAGACATACTGTACATTCACAGACAGACACACAGACAGAGTACAGAGAGAGAGAGACACATACTGTACATTCACAGACAGACACACAGACAGAGTACAGAGAGAGAGAGACATACTGTACATTCACAGACAGACACACAGACAGAGTACAGAGAGAGACACATACTGTACATTCACAGACAGACACACAGACAGAGTACAGAGAGAGAGACATACTGTACATTCACAGACAGACACACAGACAGAGTACAGAGAGAGACACATACTGTACATTCACAGACAGACACACAGGCAGAGTACAGAGAGAGAGACATACTGTACATTCACAGACAGACACACAGACAGAGTACAGAGAGAGAGACACATACTGTACATTCACAGACAGACACACAGACAGAGTACAGAGAGAGAGACACATACTGTACATTCACAGACAGACACACAGACAGAGTACAGAGAGAGAGACACATACTGTACATTCACAGACAGACACACAGACAGAGTACAGAGAGAGAGAGACACATACTGTACATTCACAGACAGACACACAGACAGAGTACAGAGAGAGAGACACATACTGTACATTCACAGACAGACACACAGGCAGAGTACAGAGAGAGAGACATACTGTACATTCACAGACAGACACACAGACAGAGTACAGAGAGAGACACATACTGTACATTCACAGACAGACACACAGACAGAGTACAGAGAGAGAGGCGGATACTGTACATTCACAGACAGACACACAGACAGAGTACAGAGAGAGAGGCGGATACTGTACATTCACAGACAGACACACAGACAGAGTACAGAGAGAGAGAGACATACTGTACATTCACAGACAGACACACAGACAGAGTACAGAGAGAGAGACACATACTGTACATTCACAGACAGAGACACAGACAGAGTACAGAGAGAGAGAGACATACTGTACATTCACAGACAGACACACAGACAGAGTACAGAGAGAGAGACGGATACTGTACATTCACAGACAGACACACAGACAGAGTACAGAGAGAGAGACACATACTGTACATTCACAGACAGACACACAGACAGCGTACAGAGAGAGAGACGGATACTGTACATTCACAGACAGACACACAGACAGAGTACAGAGAGAGAGACGGATACTGTACATTCACAGACAGACACACAGACAGAGTACAGAGAGAGAGACACATACTGTACATTCACAGACAGACACACAGACAGAGTACAGAGAGAGACACATACTGTACATTCACAGACAGACACACAGACAGAGTACAGAGAGAGAGACATACTGTACATTCACAGACAGACACACAGAGAGTACAGAGAGAGACACACATACTGTACATTCACAGACAGACACACAGACAGAGTACAGAGAGAGAGACGGATACTGTACATTCACAGACAGACACACAGACAGAGTACAGAGAGAGACACATACTGTACATTCACAGACAGACACACAGACAGAGTACAGAGAGAGAGACATACTGTACATTCACAGACAGACACACAGACAGAGTACAGAGAGAGACACACATACTGTACATTCACAGACAGACACACAGACAGAGTACAGAGAGAGAGACGGATACTGTACATTCACAGACAGACACACAGACAGAGTACAGAGAGAGAGACATACTGTACATTCACAGACAGACACACAGACAGAGTACAGAGAGAGAGAGACACATACTGTACATTCACAGACAGACACACAGACAGAGTACAGAGAGAGAGACACATACTGTACATTCACAGACAGACACACAGAGAGTACAGAGAGAGAGACACATACTGTACATTCACAGACAGACACACAGACAGAGTACAGAGAGAGAGACACATACTGTACATTCACAGACAGACACACAGACAGAGTACAGAGAGAGAGACGGATACTGTACATTCACAGACAGACACACAGACAGAGTACAGAGAGAGAGACACATACTGTACATTCACAGACAGACACACAGACAGAGTACAGAGAGAGAGACGGATACTGTACATTCACAGACAGACACACAGACAGAGTACAGAGAGAGAGACACATACTGTACATTCACAGACAGACACACAGACAGAGTACAGAGAGAGACACATACTGTACATTCACAGACAGACACACAGACAGAGTACAGAGAGAGAGACACATACTGTACATTCACAGACAGACACACAGACAGAGTACAGAGAGAGAGACACATACTGTACATTCACAGACAGACACACAGACAGAGTACAGAGAGAGAGAGACACATACTGTACATTCACAGACAGACACACAGACAGAGTACAGAGAGAGACACATACTGTACATTCACAGACAGACACACAGACAGAGTACAGAGAGAGACACATACTGTACATTCACAGACAGACACACAGACAGAGTACAGAGAGAGAGACACATACTGTACATTCACAGACAGACACACAGGCAGAGTACAGAGAGAGAGACACATACTGTACATTCACAGACAGACACACAGACAGAGTACAGAGAGAGAGACACATACTGTACATTCACAGACAGACACACAGACAGAGTACAGAGAGAGAGACACATACTGTACATTCACAGACAGACACACAGACAGAGTACAGAGAGAGACACATACTGTACATTCACAGACAGACACACAGACAGAGTACAGAGAGAGAGACACATACTGTACATTCACAGACAGACACACAGACAGAGTACAGAGAGAGAGACACATACTGTACATTCACAGACAGACACACAGACAGAGTATGGCAGGATCAGAGGGGACTCTTTAGGGAGGTTCACGTATTGCTCAGCTCTTGGGACTAGTGTAGTCGACTATGTCATCACTGACATGGACCCCTCCTTTCTAAGTGCATTCACTGTCAGGCAACAAACTCCCCTGTCGGACCACAATCAAATCACTGTGTTCCTGAAAAGAGGAAGTCAGGCAAGCAACACACAAACACAGCCCAGTAAGCTGTACAATCTGAATCAAACATACAGATGGGCTCCAAACAGCACTGAGGAATATATCAAAGCAATCAGTTCCACTGAAATAACTAACACCATTAACACTTTCCTCAACACTCTGTACCAACCTAATATGACAGGACTAAATCTGTCTGTTAATGACATTAATCAGATATTTGAAAAAGCAGCCATAATGGCAAATATTAAAAAGACCAAAAAGAAGATCAATCGGAAACAAAAACACACACAGCCATGGTTTGATGATGAATGTAAATCAATACGAACAAATCTAAGAAAATTATCTAATCAAAAACACCATCAACCACAAGACACAGACTTACGTCTGAGGTACTGTGAGACTCTAAAACACTACAAACACACCCTCAAACAGAAAAAACAAAAACACACAAACAAAACCCTCACAGACATTGAAAAATCTGTTGACCAAAATCAGTTCTGGGAAATGTGGAACAATTTAAACCCAACAAAACAACAAGAATTGACGATACAAAATGGAACAGTTTGGAAAAATTATTTTGAAAACCTTTATAAAGATATTCAACAAAAAGATCTAACAGATAAACAAAATGAAACTAGAGAAAAACTGAAATTACTTGAACAATCAATTAAAGATAACCAAAACACAATTGATGTTCCAATCACCCTACAAGAATTAACTATGAAGCTGCAGGCACTGAAAACCAGAAAAGCCTGCGGCCCTGACAGCATCTGCACTGAGATGCTCAAACACAGCAGTCCTAAATTACAGGAGGCAATGCTTAAATTGTTCAACATGGTACTAAGCACTGGTTACTTCCCTGACATCTGGAACCAAGGGCTTATATCCCCAATTCACAAGAGTGGAGACAAATTCGACCCCAACAACTACCGGGGCATCTGTGTGAGCAGTAACCTGGGGAAGGTGTTCTGCAGTATCATTAACGCCCGGATACTGGCCTTCCTTACCGAACACAATGTCCTGAGTAAGAGTCAGATTGGATTCCTACCAAATCATCGCACAACAGATCATATTTACACCCTACACACCCTAATAAACAAACACGTACACCAAAAAAGTAAAGGCAAAATTTTCGCCTGCTTCATTGACTTTAAAAAAGCATTTGATTCTATTTGGCATGAAGGTTTATATTACAGAATTCTTCAAAGTGGTGTAGGGGGTAAAATCTATGATATAATAAAATCAATGTACACAGAAAACAAATGTGCAGTCAAAATTGGCAACAAAAGAACTGATTTCTTCACTCAGGGGCGGGGGGTGAGGCAGGGCTGCAGTCTGAGTCCAACACTGTTCAATATTTATATTAACGAGTTGGCTACGATGTTGGAGCAGTCTGCAGACCCCGGCCTCACTCTACACAACACCGAAGTCAAGTTCCTGCTCTATGCAGATGACCTGGTCCTGCTGTCGCCCACAGAGCAGGGGCTGCAGCGGAACCTGGCACTGCTGGAGCAGTACTGTCAGACCTGGGCCCTGGCAGTAAACTTTAAAAAGACCAAAATAATGATTTTTCAAAAAAAGGCCAGAACTCAGGGAAACAGATACCACTTCACCCTAAACAACACTACACTAGAACACACCGCAGACCACACTTACCTGGGCCTGACTATCAGTGCGTCAGGGAGTTTTAACCTAGCAGTGAATGCACTAAAGGAAAAAGCCAGAAGAGCTTTCTATGCCATCAAAAGAAGATTCTATAAAATAAATATTCCTATCAAAATATGGCTAAAATTAATTGACAGTGTCATCCAGCCCATTGCGCTGTATGGTAGTGAGATATGGGGTCCACTCAGTCAACAGGACTACACTAAATGGGACAAACACCCAATCGAAACCCTGCATGCTGAACTCTACAAAAACATCCTACAGGTGCAGAGAAAAACACCAAATCATGCATGCAGGGCAGAATTAGGCCGTTACCCGACACTCATAAATATAAAGAAAAGAGCACTAAAGTTTTGGATGCACCTAAAGAAAAGTGAATCAGACTCCCTCCAGTATGAGGCCATGCAAACCCAAGAGCTCAGCCCTGAAAAGAGTCCTCTAAGCCAGCTGGCCCTGAAGCTCACTGCACTGAACCCAACTAATAATACTAAAACAAACCAGCTTCAGGTCAGCACTGCTTACCAGCCCCCAATCAGAGTCAACCAAATTATAAAACTAACCAAAAACTGCTATCTGAAACATTGGGACACAGAAACAAAATCTCAAAATAAACTGGATTGTTATCGGGCCCTAAAAAGAGATTACACTCTGGCAGAGTATCTCTCTACTGTCAGAGATACAAAGCAGAGGCAGATCCTGACCAAGTACAGGCTCAGTGACCACAGCCTGGCCATTGAGAAAGGCCGTCACCGGCAGACCTGGCTTCCTAAAGAAGAAAGGCTCTGTGGTCACTGTGAGACAGGAGAGGTCGAGACAGAGATGCACTTCCTTCTTCAATGTAAAAAATACTCAGAAAATAGACAAACTTATTTTAAAAAATTTGCAAATTCCCTCCCAAACTTCCCAAACATGTCCAACCCTGAAAAAGTCTCAATCCTCCTGGGAGAGGAGAGAAGCACAGCCCAACTAGCAGCCCAGTATGTGTCTGCGTGTCACAGACTGAGGGACACACAATGAGAGCTCTGCACAGAGACACACACACACTTATGTATATACAGTATGTATGTTGTTGTGTATGTAGGCATGTATGTATTATGTAAATGCTTATTGTCCTGATACATGTTTATTGTTAGTAGTGATATGTTTTTTTTTTTTTTTTTTTTTACTGTACTTTATAAATCAGTTTGTTTATATATATGTATTCATGATGCATGGTATATATACATGTCTGTATTGTATAATTGCTTTGGCAACACCTGCTATTGTAAGTCATGCCAATAAAGCACCATTGAATTGAATTGAATTGAATTGAGACACATACTGTACATTCACAGACAGACACACAGACAGAGTACAGAGAGAGAGACACATACTGTACATTCACAGACAGACACACAGACAGAGTACAGAGAGAGACACATACTGTACATTCACAGACAGACACACAGACAGAGTACAGAGAGAGAGACATACTGTACATTCACAGACAGACACACAGACAGAGTACAGAGAGAGAGAGACATACTGTACATTCACAGACAGACACACAGACAGAGTACAGAGAGAGAGAGACATACTGTACATTCACAGACAGACACACAGACAGAGTACAGAGAGAGAGACACATACTGTACATTCACAGACAGACACACAGACAGAGTACAGAGAGAGAGACACATACTGTACATTCACAGACAGACACACAGACAGAGTACAGAGAGAGACACATACTGTACATTCACAGACAGACACACAGACAGAGTACAGAGAGAGACACATACTGTACATTCACAGACAGACACACAGACAGAGTACAGAGAGAGAGACACATACTGTACATTCACAGACAGACACACAGGCAGAGTACAGAGAGAGAGACATACTGTACATTCACAGACAGACACACAGACAGAGTACAGAGAGAGACACATACTGTACATTCACAGACAGACACACAGACAGAGTACAGAGAGAGAGAGACATACTGTACATTCACAGACAGACACACAGGCAGAGTACAGAGAGAGACACATACTGTACATTCAGACAGACACACAGACAGAGTACAGAGAGAGAGACACATACTGTACATTCACAGACAGACACACAGACAGAGTACAGAGAGAGAGATGAATACTGTACATTCACAGACAGACACACAGGCAGAGTACAGAGAGAGACACATACTGTACATTCAGACAGACACACAGACAGAGTACAGAGAGAGAGACACATACTGTACATTCACAGACAGACACACAGACAGAGTACAGAGAGAGAGACACATACTGTACATTCACAGACAGACACACAGACAGAGTACAGAGAGAGAGACACATACTGTACATTCACAGACAGACACACAGACAGAGTACAGAGAGAGAGACGGATACTGTACATTCACAGACAGACACACAGACAGAGTACAGAGAGAGAGACACATACTGTACATTCACAGACAGACACACAGACAGAGTACAGAGAGAGACACACATACTGTACATTCACAGACAGACACACAGACAGAGTACAGAGAGAGAGACGGATACTGTACATTCACAGACAGACACACAGACAGAGTACAGAGAGAGAGACGGATACTGTACATTCACAGACAGACACACAGACAGAGTACAGAGAGAGACACATACTGTACATTCACAGACAGACACACAGACAGAGTACAGAGAGAGAGAGACATACTGTACATTCACAGACAGACACACAGACAGAGTACAGAGAGAGAGACACATACTGTACATTCACAGACAGACACACAGACAGAGTACAGAGAGAGAGACACATACTGTACATTCACAGACAGACACACAGACAGAGTACAGAGAGAGAGAGACATACTGTACATTCACAGACAGACACACAGACAGAGTACAGAGAGAGAGACACATACTGTACATTCACAGACAGACACACAGACAGAGTACAGAGAGAGACACATACTGTACATTCACAGACAGACACACAGACAGAGTACAGAGAGAGAGACATACTGTACATTCACAGACAGACACACAGACAGAGTACAGAGAGAGAGACACATACTGTACATTCACAGACAGACACACAGACAGAGTACAGAGAGAGAGACATACTGTACATTCACAGACAGACACACAGACAGAGTACAGAGAGAGAGACACATACTGTACATTCACAGACAGACACACAGACAGAGTACAGAGAGAGAGACATACTGTACATTCACAGACAGACACACAGACAGAGTACAGAGAGAGACACATACTGTACATTCACAGACAGACACACAGACAGAGTACAGAGAGAGAGACATACTGTACATTCACAGACAGACACACAGACAGAGTACAGAGAGAGAGACACATACTGTACATTCACAGACAGACACACAGACAGAGTACAGAGAGAGAGAGACATACTGTACATTCACAGACAGACACACAGGCAGAGTACATAGAGAGAGACACATACTGTACATTCACAGACAGACACACAGACAGAGTACAGAGAGAGAGAGACACATACTGTACATTCACAGACAGACACACAGGCAGAGTACAGAGAGAGAGACGGATACTGTACATTCACAGACAGACACACAGACAGAGTACAGAGAGAGACACATACTGTACATTCACAGACAGACACACAGACAGAGTACAGAGAGAGAGACATACTGTACATTCACAGACAGACACACAGACAGAGTACAGAGAGAGAGACATACTGTACATTCACAGACAGACACACAGGCAGAGTACAGAGAGAGAGACACATACTGTACATTCACAGACAGACACACAGAGAGTACAGAGAGAGAGACGGATACTGTACATTCACAGACAGACACACAGGCAGAGTACAGAGAGAGAGACACATACTGTACATTCACAGACAGACACACAGACAGAGTACAGAGAGAGAGAGACACATACTGTACATTCACAGACAGACACACAGACAGAGTACAGAGAGAGAGACACATACTGTACATTCACAGACAGACACACAGACAGAGTACAGAGAGAGAGACGGATACTGTACATTCACAGACAGACACACAGACAGAGTACAGAGAGAGAGACACATACTGTACATTCACAGACAGACACACAGACAGAGTACAGAGAGAGAGACATACTGTACATTCACAGACAGACACACAGACAGAGTACAGAGAGAGACACATACTGTACATTCACAGACAGACACACAGACAGAGTACAGAGAGAGAGGCGGATACTGTACATTCACAGACAGACACACAGGCAGAGTACAGAGAGAGAGACATACTGTACATTCACAGACAGACACACAGACAGAGTACAGAGAGAGACACATACTGTACATTCACAGACAGACACACAGACAGAGTACAGAGAGAGAGGCGGATACTGTACATTCACAGACAGACACACAGACAGAGTACAGAGAGAGAGGCGGATACTGTACATTCACAGACAGACACACAGACAGAGTACAGAGAGAGAGACACATACTGTACATTCACAGACAGACACACAGACAGAGTACAGAGAGAGAGACACATACTGTACATTCACAGACAGACACACAGACAGAGTACAGAGAGAGATACACATACTGTACATTCACAGACAGACACACAGACAGAGTACAGAGAGAGAGACATACTGTACATTCACAGACAGACACACAGACAGAGTACAGAGAGAGAGACACATACTGTACATTCACAGACAGACACACAGACAGAGTACAGAGAGAGAGACATACTGTACATTCACAGACAGACACACAGACAGAGTACAGAGAGAGAGACACATACTGTACATTCACAGACAGACACACAGACAGAGTACAGAGAGAGAGAGACATACTGTACATTCACAGACAGACACACAGACAGAGTACAGAGAGAGAGAGACATACTGTACATTCACAGACAGACACACAGACAGAGTACAGAGAGAGAGACGGATACTGTACATTCACAGACAGACACACAGACAGAGTACAGAGAGAGAGACACATACTGTACATTCACAGACAGACACACAGACAGAGTACAGAGAGAGAGGCGGATACTGTACATTCACAGACAGACACACAGGCAGAGTACAGAGAGAGACACATACTGTACATTCACAGACAGACACACAGACAGAGTACAGAGAGAGAGACACATACTGTACATTCACAGACAGACACACAGACAGAGTACAGAGAGAGAGACACATACTGTACATTCACAGACAGACACACAGACAGAGTACAGAGAGAGAGAGACATACTGTACATTCACAGACAGACACACAGGCAGAGTACAGAGAGAGAGACACATACTGTACATTCACAGACAGACACACAGGCAGAGTACAGAGAGAGAGACACATACTGTACATTCACAGACAGACACACAGACAGAGTACAGAGAGAGAGACATACTGTACATTCACAGACAGACACACAGACAGAGTACAGAGAGAGAGACACATACTGTACATTCAGACAGACACACAGACAGAGTACAGAGAGAGAGACACATACTGTACATTCACAGACAGACACACAGACAGAGTACAGAGAGAGAGACACATACTGTACATTCACAGACAGACACACAGACAGAGTACGGAGAGAGAGAGACACATACTGTACATTCACAGACAGACACACAGACAGAGTACAGAGAGAGAGACACATACTGTACATTCACAGACAGACACACAGACAGAGTACAGAGAGAGAGACACATACTGTACATTCACAGACAGACACACAGACAGAGTACAGAGAGAGAGACATACTGTACATTCACAGACAGACACACAGGCAGAGTACAGAGAGAGAGACACATACTGTACATTCACAGACAGACACACAGACAGAGTACAGAGAGAGAGACGGATACTGTACATTCACAGACAGACACACAGACAGAGTACAGAGAGAGAGACATACTGTACATTCACAGACAGACACACAGACAGAGTACAGAGAGAGAGAGACATACTGTACATTCACAGACAGACACACAGACAGAGTACAGAGAGAGAGACGGATACTGTACATTCACAGACAGACACACAGGCAGAGTACAGAGAGAGAGACACATACTGTACATTCACAGACAGACACACAGACAGAGTACAGAGAGAGACACATACTGTACATTCACAGACAGACACACAGACAGAGTACAGAGAGAGAGACACATACTGTACATTCACAGACAGACACACAGACAGAGTACAGAGAGAGACACATACTGTACATTCACAGACAGACACACAGACAGAGTACAGAGAGAGACACATACTGTACATTCACAGACAGACACACAGACAGAGTACAGAGAGAGAGACACATACTGTACATTCACAGACAGACACACAGACAGAGTACAGAGAGAGAGACGGATACTGTACATTCACAGACAGACACACAGACAGAGTACAGAGAGAGAGAGACACATACTGTACATTCACAGACAGACACACAGGCAGAGTACAGAGAGAGAGACACATACTGTACATTCACAGACAGACACACAGACAGAGTACAGAGAGAGACACATACTGTACATTCACAGACAGACACACAGACAGAGTACAGAGAGAGAGACACATACTGTACATTCACAGACAGACACACAGACAGAGTACAGAGAGAGAGAGACACATACTGTACATTCACAGACAGACACACAGACAGAGTACAGAGAGAGAGACACATACTGTACATTCACAGACAGACACACAGGCAGAGTACAGAGAGAGAGACATACTGTACATTCACAGACAGACACACAGACAGAGTACAGAGAGAGAGACACATACTGTACATTCACAGACAGACACACAGACAGAGTACAGAGAGAGACACACATACTGTACATTCACAGACAGACACACAGACAGAGTACAGAGAGAGAGACACATACTGTACATTCACAGACAGACACACAGACAGAGTACAGAGAGAGAGACACATACTGTACATTCACAGACAGACACACAGACAGAGTACAGAGAGAGAGAGACATACTGTACATTCACAGACAGACACACAGACAGAGTACAGAGAGAGAGACACATACTGTACATTCACAGACAGACACACAGACAGAGTACAGAGAGAGAGACATACTGTACATTCACAGACAGACACACAGACAGAGTACAGAGAGAGAGACACATACTGTACATTCACAGACAGACACACAGGCAGAGTACAGAGAGAGAGACATACTGTACATTCACAGACAGACACAGACAGAGTACAGAGAGAGAGACATACTGTACATTCACAGACAGACACACAGACAGAGTACAGAGAGAGAGACACATACTGTACATTCACAGACAGACACACAGACAGAGTACAGAGAGAGAGACACATACTGTACATTCACAGACAGACACACAGACAGAGTACAGAGAGAGAGAGACATACTGTACATTCACAGACAGACACACAGGCAGAGTACAGAGAGAGAGAGACATACTGTACATTCACAGACAGACACACAGACAGAGTACAGAGAGAGACACATACTGTACATTCACAGACAGACACACAGACAGAGTACAGAGAGAGAGACACATACTGTACATTCACAGACAGACACACAGACAGAGTACAGAGAGAGAGACATACTGTACATTCACAGACAGACACACAGACAGAGTACAGAGAGAGAGACACATACTGTACATTCACAGACAGACACACAGACAGAGTACAGAGAGAGAGACATACTGTACATTCACAGACAGACACACAGACAGAGTACAGAGAGAGAGACACATACTGTACATTCACAGACAGACACACAGACAGAGTACAGAGAGAGACACATACTGTACATTCACAGACAGACACACAGACAGAGTACAGAGAGAGACATACTGTACATTCACAGACAGACACACAGACAGAGTACAGAGAGAGACACATACTGTACATTCACAGACAGACACACAGACAGAGTACAGAGAGAGAGACACATACTGTACATTCACAGACAGACACACAGACAGAGTACAGAGAGAGAGAGACACATACTGTACATTCACAGACAGACACACAGACAGAGTACAGAGAGAGAGACATACTGTACATTCACAGACAGACACACAGACAGAGTACAGAGAGAGACACATACTGTACATTCACAGACAGACACACAGACAGAGTACAGAGAGAGAGACACATACTGTACATTCACAGACAGACACACAGACAGAGTACAGAGAGAGAGACACATACTGTACATTCACAGACAGACACACAGACAGAGTACAGAGAGAGAGACACATACTGTACATTCACAGACAGACACACAGACAGAGTACAGAGAGAGACACATACTGTACATTCACAGACAGACACACAGACAGAGTACAGAGAGAGAGACACATACTGTACATTCACAGACAGACACACAGGCAGAGTACAGAGAGAGACACATACTGTACATTCACAGACAGACACACAGACAGAGTACAGAGAGAGACACATACTGTACATTCACAGACAGACACACAGACAGAGTACAGAGAGAGAGACACATACTGTACATTCACAGACAGACACACAGGCAGAGTACAGAGAGAGACACATACTGTACATTCACAGACAGACACACAGACAGAGTACAGAGAGAGAGACACATACTGTACATTCACAGACAGACACACAGACAGAGTACAGAGAGAGAGACACATACTGTACATTCACAGACAGACACACAGGCAGAGTACAGAGAGAGACACATACTGTACATTCACAGACAGACACACAGACAGAGTACAGAGAGAGACACATACTGTACATTCACAGACAGACACACAGACAGAGTACAGAGAGAGAGACGGATACTGTACATTCACAGACAGACACACAGACAGAGTACAGAGAGAGAGAGACACATACTGTACATTCACAGACAGACACACAGGCAGAGTACAGAGAGAGACACATACTGTACATTCACAGACAGACACACAGACAGAGTACAGAGAGAGAGACACATACTGTACATTCACAGACAGACACACAGGCAGAGTACAGAGAGAGAGACACATACTGTACATTCACAGACAGACACACAGACAGAGTACAGAGAGAGACACATACTGTACATTCACAGACAGACACACAGACAGAGTACAGAGAGAGACACATACTGTACATTCACAGACAGACACACAGACAGAGTACAGAGAGAGAGACACATACTGTACATTCACAGACAGACACACAGACAGAGTACAGAGAGAGAGAGACACATACTGTACATTCACAGACAGACACACAGACAGAGTACAGAGAGAGAGACACATACTGTACATTCACAGACAGACACACAGGCAGAGTACAGAGAGAGAGACATACTGTACATTCACAGACAGACACACAGACAGAGTACAGAGAGAGAGACACATACTGTACATTCACAGACAGACACACAGACAGAGTACAGAGAGAGACACACATACTGTACATTCACAGACAGACACACAGACAGAGTACAGAGAGAGAGACACATACTGTACATTCACAGACAGACACACAGACAGAGTACAGAGAGAGAGACACATACTGTACATTCACAGACAGACACACAGACAGAGTACAGAGAGAGAGAGACATACTGTACATTCACAGACAGACACACAGACAGAGTACAGAGAGAGAGACACATACTGTACATTCACAGACAGACACACAGACAGAGTACAGAGAGAGAGACATACTGTACATTCACAGACAGACACACAGACAGAGTACAGAGAGAGAGACACATACTGTACATTCACAGACAGACACACAGGCAGAGTACAGAGAGAGAGACATACTGTACATTCACAGACAGACACAGACAGAGTACAGAGAGAGAGACATACTGTACATTCACAGACAGACACACAGACAGAGTACAGAGAGAGAGACACATACTGTACATTCACAGACAGACACACAGACAGAGTACAGAGAGAGAGACACATACTGTACATTCACAGACAGACACACAGACAGAGTACAGAGAGAGAGAGACATACTGTACATTCACAGACAGACACACAGGCAGAGTACAGAGAGAGAGAGACATACTGTACATTCACAGACAGACACACAGACAGAGTACAGAGAGAGAGACGGATACTGTACATTCACAGACAGACACACAGACAGAGTACAGAGAGAGAGAGACACATACTGTACATTCACAGACAGACACACAGGCAGAGTACAGAGAGAGAGACACATACTGTACATTCACAGACAGACACACAGACAGAGTACAGAGAGAGACACATACTGTACATTCACAGACAGACACACAGACAGAGTACAGAGAGAGAGACACATACTGTACATTCACAGACAGACACACAGACAGAGTACAGAGAGAGAGAGACACATACTGTACATTCACAGACAGACACACAGACAGAGTACAGAGAGAGAGACACATACTGTACATTCACAGACAGACACACAGGCAGAGTACAGAGAGAGAGACATACTGTACATTCACAGACAGACACACAGACAGAGTACAGAGAGAGAGACACATACTGTACATTCACAGACAGACACACAGACAGAGTACAGAGAGAGACACACATACTGTACATTCACAGACAGACACACAGACAGAGTACAGAGAGAGAGACACATACTGTACATTCACAGACAGACACACAGACAGAGTACAGAGAGAGAGACACATACTGTACATTCACAGACAGACACACAGACAGAGTACAGAGAGAGAGAGACATACTGTACATTCACAGACAGACACACAGACAGAGTACAGAGAGAGAGACACATACTGTACATTCACAGACAGACACACAGACAGAGTACAGAGAGAGAGACATACTGTACATTCACAGACAGACACACAGACAGAGTACAGAGAGAGAGACACATACTGTACATTCACAGACAGACACACAGGCAGAGTACAGAGAGAGAGACATACTGTACATTCACAGACAGACACAGACAGAGTACAGAGAGAGAGACATACTGTACATTCACAGACAGACACACAGACAGAGTACAGAGAGAGAGACACATACTGTACATTCACAGACAGACACACAGACAGAGTACAGAGAGAGAGACACATACTGTACATTCACAGACAGACACACAGACAGAGTACAGAGAGAGAGAGACATACTGTACATTCACAGACAGACACACAGGCAGAGTACAGAGAGAGAGAGACATACTGTACATTCACAGACAGACACACAGACAGAGTACAGAGAGAGACACATACTGTACATTCACAGACAGACACACAGACAGAGTACAGAGAGAGAGACACATACTGTACATTCACAGACAGACACACAGACAGAGTACAGAGAGAGAGACATACTGTACATTCACAGACAGACACACAGACAGAGTACAGAGAGAGAGACACATACTGTACATTCACAGACAGACACACAGACAGAGTACAGAGAGAGAGACATACTGTACATTCACAGACAGACACACAGACAGAGTACAGAGAGAGAGACACATACTGTACATTCACAGACAGACACACAGACAGAGTACAGAGAGAGACACATACTGTACATTCACAGACAGACACACAGACAGAGTACAGAGAGAGACATACTGTACATTCACAGACAGACACACAGACAGAGTACAGAGAGAGAGACATACTGTACATTCACAGACAGACACACAGACAGAGTACAGAGAGAGAGACACATACTGTACATTCACAGACAGACACACAGACAGAGTACAGAGAGAGAGAGACACATACTGTACATTCACAGACAGACACACAGACAGAGTACAGAGAGAGAGACATACTGTACATTCACAGACAGACACACAGGCAGAGTACAGAGAGAGAGACACATACTGTACATTCACAGACAGACACACAGACAGAGTACAGAGAGAGAGACACATACTGTACATTCACAGACAGACACACAGACAGAGTACAGAGAGAGAGAGACACATACTGTACATTCACAGACAGACACACAGACAGAGTACAGAGAGAGAGACATACTGTACATTCACAGACAGACACACAGACAGAGTACAGAGAGAGACACATACTGTACATTCACAGACAGACACACAGACAGAGTACAGAGAGAGAGACACATACTGTACATTCACAGACAGACACACAGACAGAGTACAGAGAGAGAGACACATACTGTACATTCACAGACAGACACACAGACAGAGTACAGAGAGAGAGACACATACTGTACATTCACAGACAGACACACAGACAGAGTACAGAGAGAGAGACACATACTGTACATTCACAGACAGACACACAGGCAGAGTACAGAGAGAGAGACGGATACTGTACATTCACAGACAGACACACAGACAGAGTACAGAGAGAGAGACACATACTGTACATTCACAGACAGACACACAGACAGAGTACAGAGAGAGACACATACTGTACATTCACAGACAGACACACAGACAGAGTACAGAGAGAGAGACACATACTGTACATTCACAGACAGACACACAGGCAGAGTACAGAGAGAGACACATACTGTACATTCACAGACAGACACACAGACAGAGTACAGAGAGAGACACATACTGTACATTCACAGACAGACACACAGACAGAGTACAGAGAGAAAGGCGGATACTGTACATTCACAGACAGACACACAGACAGAGTACAGAGAGAGAGACGGATACTGTACATTCACAGACAGACACACAGACAGAGTACAGAGAGAGAGACACATACTGTACATTCACAGACAGACACACAGACAGAGTACAGAGAGAGACACATACTGTACATTCACAGACAGACACACAGGCAGAGTACAGAGAGAGAGACACATACTGTACATTCACAGACAGACACACAGACAGAGTACAGAGAGAGAGACATACTGTACATTCACAGACAGACACACAGACAGAGTACAGAGAGAGAGACACATACTGTACATTCACAGACAGACACACAGACAGAGTACAGAGAGAGAGACGGATACTGTACATTCACAGACAGACACACAGACAGAGTACAGAGAGAGAGACGGATACTGTACATTCACAGACAGACACACAGACAGAGTACAGAGAGAGAGAGACATACTGTACATTCACAGACAGACACACAGACAGAGTACAGAGAGAGAGAGACACATACTGTACATTCACAGACAGACACACAGACAGAGTACAGAGAGAGAGACACATACTGTACATTCACAGACAGACACACAGACAGAGTACAGAGAGAGACACATACTGTACATTCACAGACAGACACACAGACAGAGTACAGAGAGAGAGACATACTGTACATTCACAGACAGACACACAGACAGAGTACAGAGAGAGAGAGACATACTGTACATTCACAGACAGACACACAGACAGAGTACAGAGAGAGACACATACTGTACATTCACAGACAGACACACAGACAGAGTACAGAGAGAGAGAGACATACTGTACATTCACAGACAGACACACAGACAGAGTACAGAGAGAGACACATACTGTACATTCACAGACAGACACACAGACAGAGTACAGAGAGAGAGACACATACTGTACATTCACAGACAGACACACAGACAGAGTACAGAGAGAGACACATACTGTACATTCACAGACAGACACACAGACAGAGTACAGAGAGAGACACATACTGTACATTCACAGACAGACACACAGACAGAGTACAGAGAGAGAGAGACATACTGTACATTCACAGACAGACACACAGACAGAGTAAAGAGAGAGACACATACTGTACATTCACAGACAGACACACAGACAGAGTAAAGAGAGAGACACATACTGTACATTCACAGACAGACACACAGACAGAGTACAGAGAGAGAGACACATACTGTACATTCACAGACAGACACACAGACAGAGTACAGAGAGAGAGACACATACTGTACATTCACAAACAGACACACAGACAGAGTACAGAGAGAGACACACATACTGTACATTCACAGACAGACACACAGACAGAGTACAGAGAGAGAGACATACTGTACATTCACAGACAGACACACAGACAGAGTACAGAGAGAGAGACGGATACTGTACATTCACAGACAGACACACAGACAGAGTACAGAGAGAGAGACACATACTGTACATTCACAGACAGACACACAGACAGAGTACAGAGAGAGAGACATACTGTACATTCACAGACAGACACACAGACAGAGTACAGAGAGAGAGACACATACTGTACATTCACAGACAGACACACAGGCAGAGTACAGAGAGAGAGAGACATACTGTACATTCACAGACAGACACACAGGCAGAGTACAGAGAGAGACACATACTGTACATTCACAGACAGACACACAGATAGAGTACAGAGAGAGAGACACATACTGTACATTCACAGACAGACACACAGACAGAGTACAGAGAGAGAGACACATACTGTACATTCACAGACAGACACACAGGCAGAGTACAGAGAGAGAGACATACTGTACATTCACAGACAGACACACAGACAGAGTACAGAGAGAGAGACACATACTGTACATTCACAGACAGACACACAGACAGAGTACAGAGAGAGACACATACTGTACATTCACAGACAGACACACAGACAGAGTACAGAGAGAGACACATACTGTACATTCACAGACAGACACACAGACAGAGTACAGAGAGAGAGAGACATACTGTACATTCACAGACAGACACACAGACAGAGTAAAGAGAGAGACACATACTGTACATTCACAGACAGACACACAGACAGAGTACAGAGAGAGAGACACATACTGTACATTCACAGACAGACACACAGACACAGTACAGAGAGAGAGACACATACTGTACATTCACAGACAGACACACAGACAGAGTACAGAGAGAGAGACACATACTGTACATTCACAGACAGACACACAGACAGAGTACAGAGAGAGAGACATACTGTACATTCACAGACAGACACACAGACAGAGTACAGAGAGAGAGGCGGATACTGTACATTCACAGACAGACACACAGACAGAGTACAGAGAGAGACACATACTGTACATTCACAGACAGACACACAGACAGAGTACAGAGAGAGAGAGACGGATACTGTACATTCACAGACAGACACACAGACAGAGTACAGAGAGAGAGACACATACTGTACATTCACAGACAGACACACAGACAGAGTACAGAGAGAGAGACACATACTGTACATTCACAGACAGACACACAGACAGAGTACAGAGAGAGAGACACATACTGTACATTCACAGACAGACACACAGGCAGAGTACAGAGAGAGACACATACTGTACATTCACAGACAGACACACAGACAGAGTACAGAGAGAGAGACACATACTGTACATTCACAGACAGACACACAGACAGAGTACAGAGAGAGAGACATACTGTACATTCACAGACAGACACACAGACAGAGTACAGAGAGAGAGACACATACTGTACATTCACAGACAGACACACAGACAGAGTACAGAGAGAGAGACACATACTGTACATTCACAGACAGACACACAGACAGAGTACAGAGAGAGACACATACTGTACATTCACAGACAGACACACAGACAGAGTACAGAGAGAGAGGCATACTGTACATTCACAGACAGACACACAGACAGAGTACAGAGAGAGACACATACTGTACATTCACAGACAGACACACAGACAGAGTACAGAGAGAGAGAGACATACTGTACATTCACAGACAGACACACAGACAGAGTACAGAGAGAGAGAGACATACTGTACATTCACAGACAGACACACAGACAGAGTACAGAGAGAGAGAGACATACTGTACATTCACAGACAGACACACAGACAGAGTACAGAGAGAGAGACACATACTGTACATTCACAGACAGACACACAGGCAGAGTAAAGAGAGAGACACATACTGTACATTCACAGACAGACACACAGACAGAGTACATAGAGAGAGAGACACATATTGTACATTCACAGACAGACACACAGACAGAGTACAGAGAGAGAGACACATACTGTACATTCACAGAGAGACACACAGACAGAGTACAGAGAGAGAGACACATACTGTACATTCACAGACAGACACACAGACAGAGTACAGAGAGAGAGACACATACTGTACATTCACAGACAGACACACAGACAGAGTACAGAGAGAGAGACACATACTGTACATTCACAGACAGACACACAGACAGAGTACAGAGAGAGAGACGGATACTGTACATTCACAGACAGACACACAGACAGAGTACAGAGAGAGAGACACATACTGTACATTCACAGACAGACACACAGACAGAGTACAGAGAGAGAGACACATACTGTACATTCACAGACAGACACACAGACAGAGTACAGAGAGAGAGACACATACTGTACATTCACAGACAGACACACAGACAGAGTACAGAGAGAGAGAGACATACTGTACATTCACAGACAGACACACAGACAGAGTACAGAGAGAGAGAGACATACTGTACATTCACAGACAGACACACAGACAGAGTACAGAGAGAGAGACACATACTGTACATTCACAGACAGACACACAGGCAGAGTAAAGAGAGAGACACATACTGTACATTCACAGACAGACACACAGACAGAGTACAGAGAGAGAGACATACTGTACATTCACAGACAGACACACAGACAGAGTACAGAGAGAGAGACACATACTGTACATTCACAGACAGACACACAGGCAGAGTACAGAGAGAGAGACACATACTGTACATTCACAGACAGACACACAGACAGAGTACAGAGAGAGACACACATACTGTACATTCACAGACAGACACACAGACAGAGTACAGAGAGAGAGACACATACTGTACATTCACAGACAGAGTACAGAGAGAGAGACATACTGTACATTCACAGACAGACACACAGACAGAGTACAGAGAGAGAGACGGATACTGTACATTCACAGACAGACACACAGACAGAGTACAGAGAGAGAGACACATACTGTACATTCACAGACAGACACACAGACAGAGTACAGAGAGAGAGACGGATACTGTACATTCACAGACAGACACACAGACAGAGTACAGAGAGAGAGACACATACTGTACATTCACAGACAGACACACAGGCAGAGTACAGAGAGAGAGACATACTGTACATTCACAGACAGACACACAGGCAGAGTACAGAGAGAGAGAGACATACTGTACATTCACAGACAGACACACAGACAGAGTACAGAGAGAGAGACGGATACTGTACATTCACAGACAGACACACAGACAGAGTACAGAGAGAGACACATACTGTACATTCACAGACAGACACACAGGCAGAGTACAGAGAGAGACATACTGTACATTCACAGACAGACACACAGACAGAGTACAGAGAGAGAGACGGATACTGTACATTCACAGACAGACACACAGACAGAGTACAGAGAGAGAGACACATACTGTACATTCACAGACAGACACAGGCAGAGTACAGATACACATACTGTACATTCACAGACAGACACACAGACAGAGTACAGAGAGAGAGACACATACTGTACATTCACAGTCAGACACACAGACAGAGTACAGAGAGAGAGACACATACTGTACATTCACAGACAGACACACAGAGAGTACAGAGAGAGAGAGACATACTGTACATTCACAGACAGACACAGGCAGAGTACAGATACACATACTGTACATTCACAGACAGACACACAGGCAGAGTACAGAGAGAGAGACACATACTGTACATTCACAGACAGACACACAGACAGAGTACAGAGAGAGAGAGACATACTGTACATTCACAGACAGACACAGGCAGAGTACAGATACACATACTGTACATTCACAGACAGACACACAGACAGAGTAAAGAGAGAGACACCCATACTGTACATTCACAGACAGACACACAGACAGAGTACAGAGAGAGACACACATACTGTACATTCACAGACAGACACACAGACACAGGCAGAGACACATACTGTACATTCACAGACAGACACACAGACACAGGCAGAGACACATACTGTACATTCACAGACAGACACACAGACACAGGCAGAGACACATACTGTACATTCACAGACAGACACACAGACACAGGCAGATACACATACTGTACAGTCACAGAGAGACACACAGACACAGGCAGAGACACATACTGTACATTCACAGACAGACACACAGACACAGGCAGATACACATACTGTACAGTCACAGACAGACACACAGACACAGGCATACAGATAGCAAACAGACACACCATCCATAACTTCACATCTATCTACCCAAATTGCTACTAACATTATTGTTGTCAGAAAGAACAATATTGTTGTCAATTCTAGAACTATAGGACACCTCTTCGCACTGCACACACGCTCCGGGTTGTTTGTCTCTCATCTAACTTTAATCAGGGGTGTGGTTTTACTATCTGAAAACATCACACTGATGACATTGTGGGGTAAATATCTTTGAGAATCTATCCTTTAGTTTGCAACCAAACCCTTTAACTGCCAGTTCAAAAGGACTGAGTTTAGAATGAGAATTGATTATTATTATTTAATAGCCACTTTTATCCCAAGTGACTTACAGAGACTTGGGGGTGAACTGTGCATCACAACTGCTGCTGCAGAGACACGTCCAATAAGGCCTTGTTTGTTTTACATCTCGTCTGAAGGACAGAGTGCAAGGAGGTTAAGTGACTTGCTCAGGGTCACGCAGCCCAGTGACTCAGTGGCTGAGCTGGGATTGAACCCAGAACTTTCTGGTAAGAAGCTCCTTTCTTTCACCACTGGACCACCAAGCCTCCTATTTTAAAAAGGAATTCAAATTGACCTCAACAAAAGCTATAAACACATGTTCAGTGTGCTATATCACTATACTATACATGAGCGACCCATCGTATCGATTTTAAAACACTCTTTATTGTGAGTTTACAGATTTCAACTGAAGGACTCCCAGGTTTTACAAAATCTATAGGTCGGTATATACACATTTTCAGCCAAAATATGGCTGAACTCAAGCACATGAAAATACTGATTTACACCAAGACAATCCATGAGATTACATTCAGTACATACATTTATGTTAATAAAGATATCGTTTTAGTGTAATAGTTTCAGCGTATCCATTTGTACACACCTGATACAGGTTATCTCCACCTGCTTTACACAGTTTACATTCAGAGAATAGAAGCAGCTGCTTTTCTGACCTTCCCTGAGTTTTATCCCTGATATTTACCTGAAAAACTGAAATGAATTATTTTCACTGATTTTCACCTGTTTTTTTTAATAAACACTCATAAAAACCAAAAATAACAAGTTTGTTAAAACCTGACAAATCAGCCTTCACTTTGAGATTCACCAGTAACGGTCTCTTGGTAATTTCAAGAACTTTAAATTGTATTTTTTATATTACAATTTCTATTGCTGATAAATTTAATTAAAAAGTTGTTAACTAAATGCTCAGGTAAACAATACCATACAAAAGCTATTACAGAATAAATCAACAATTATTATTATTATTATTATTATTTATTTCTTAGCAGACACCCTTATCCAGGGCGACTTACAATCGTAAGCAAATACATTTCAAGTGTTACAATACAAGTAATAATACAATAAGAGCAAGATAAATACAATTCAATAATACAGCAGATAACAGTGATAGTTACATCAGGATATGATTAAATAGTGATAGTTACATCAGGATGTGATTAAATACAATATTTAAGAATATGAAAATAATAAATAAATAAAACGTCATTAATAAATACAAGAGTTATAAATATTAAAACAGAAGTCCTTCATTGAAACAATATATTCAGTTAATGTTTAAATGTACCCTTATAAAAGTTTCCCATAGTAAAAGCATAGCACAGTGAAAGCATTGTAAAGCATAGGGAAGCATTGTAAAGCACAGAGAGGTCTGGTAAAGCATAGGGAAGCACTGTAAAGCACAGAGAGGTATGGTAAAGCATAGGGAAGCATTGTAAAGCACAGAGAGGTCTGGTAAAGCATAGGGAAGCATTGTAAAGCACAGAGAGGTCTGGTAAAGCATAGGGAAGCATTGTAAAGCACAGAGAGGTCTGGTAAAGCATAGGGAAGCATTGTAAAGCACAGAGAGGTCTGGTAAAGCATAGGGAAACATTGTAAAGCACAGAGAGGTCTGGTAAAGCATAGGGAAGCATTGTAAAGCACAGAGAGGTCTGGTAAAGCATAGGGAAGCATTGTAAAGCACAGAGAGGTCTGGTAAAGCATAGGGAAGCATTGTAAAGCACAGAGAGGTCTGGTAAAGCATAGGGAAGCATTGTAAAGCACAGAGAGGTCTGGTAAAGCATAGGGAAGCATTGTAAAGCACAGAGAGGTCTGGGAAAGTATAGGGAAGCATTGTAAAGCACAGAGAGGTCTGGGAAAGCATAGGGAAGCATTGTAAAGCACAGAGAGGTCTGGTAAAGCATAGGGAAGCATTGTAAAGCACAGAGAGGTCTGGTAAAGCATAGGGAAGCATTGTAAAGCACAGAGAGGTCTGGTAAAGCACAGGGAAGCATTGTAAAGCACAGAGAGGTCTGGTAAAGCATAGGGAAGCATTGTAAAGCACAGAGAGGTCTGGTAAAGCATAGGGAAGCATTGTAAAGCACAGAGAGGTCTGGTAAAGAATAGGGAAGCATTGTAAAGCACAGAGAGGTCTGGTAAAGCATAGGGAAGCATTGTAAAGCACAGAGAGGTCTGGTAAAGCATAGGGAAGCATTGTAAAGCACAGAGAGGTCTGGTAAAGCATAGGGAAGCATTGTAAAGCACAGAGAGGTCTGGTAAAGCATAGGGAAGCATTGTAAAGCACAGAGAGGTGTGGTAAAGCATAGGGAAGCATTGTAAAGCACAGAGAGGTCTGGTAAAGCATAGGGAAGCATTGTAAAGCACAGAGAGGTCTGGTAAAGCATAGGGATGCATTGTAAAGCACAGAGAGGTCTGGGAAAGTATAGGGAAGCATTGTAAAGCACAGAGAGGTCTGGGAAAGCATAGGGAAGCATTGTAAAGCACAGAGAGGTCTGGTAAAGCATAGGGAAGCATTGTAAAGCACAGAGAGGTCTGGTAAAGCATAGGGAAGCATTGTAAAGTACAGAGAGGTCTGGTAAAGCACAGGGAAGCATTGTAAAGCACAGAGAGGTCTGGTAAAGCATAGGGAAGCATTGTAAAGCACAGAGAGGTCTGGTAAAGCATAGGGAAGCATTGTAAAGCACAGAGAGGTCTGGTAAAGAATAGGGAAGCATTGTAAAGCACAGAGAGGTCTGGTAAAGCATAGGGAAGCATTGTAAAGCACAGAGAGGTCTGGTAAAGCATAGGGAAGCATTGTAAAGTACAGAGAGGTCTGGTAAAGCATAGGGAAGCATTGTAAAGCACAGAGAGGTCTGGTAAAGCATAGGGAAGCATTGTAAAGCACAGAGAGGTCTGGTAAAGCATAGGGAAGCATTGTAAAGCACAGAGAGGTCTGGTAAAGCATAGGGAAGCATTGTAAAGCACAGAGAGGTCTGGTAAAGCATATTCAAAATCAAACTATGGTAAACTAACCCTTATAAAAGTTTACTTTAGTAGCAGCATAGCAAAGTGTAATAAAGCACAGTGAAAGCATTGTAAAGCATAGAGGTAAACCTTATCAATAAAGAAAGCAGGGTAAACTACAGTAAATGCACAGTATTGACATTAGAAAAGACTGGGAAAGCTGCAGGAATGCTTTGTTTTTCTAAGAGTAACACCTCAGATAAATGCAGTGAGTGCAAAGATAAAGTCTCTTATGTATGTGTGTTTGGTCTCGTTAGACTTTAGACACTTGGATTTATATCCGGAATCATATTAACAACATGCTTGAAACTAAACTAGATAAGAAGACTGATGCATTAGTATTACTGGAGTTACATCTCATCTGAATTTAAGAGCTCAAGCTAAAACAGATGAGACAGCTGCATTAGTATTACTGAACATTTGAAACTTTTCTTAGCAAGCAGTTGAGAGCTGTAGTCGGTTATATTCTAGTAAAGCGACCTGGGACGCTTGTTCATAAAGGACGCTACATCCCCTTCGGTCACGACTTTTTTTTGCATTAGACTTTTAGAAATTTTACGATATTGCTCTGCCAAAACTTTGAAAAAAATATATTACATTATAAAATAGATAAATAGGAACCCTAACAGTACAGTTATGTATACAGCAGTGACTAGAGGGGATATACATACTGACTGACTGACACACGCGCACGCACTCACGCACGCACGCACGCACGCACACACACACACACTGACACACACACTGACACACACACACAGATATACACACACACACACACACACACACACTCACACACACACTGACACACACACACAGATATACACACACACACACACACACACACTGACACACACACACAGATATACACACACACACACACACTGACACACACACACACACTCACACACACAGACACACACACAGATACACACACACACACACACACACACAGATACACACACACACACTCACACACAGACACACACACACTCACACACACTCACACACACACACGCACGCACACACACACACACACACACAGAGGCAGATTCACCCAGCATATGGACTTTGTACTAAGTTCACAGTGATCAGAGTCTTTTCTGACAATGTATTTTAAAAGAGACTTCCTGGTGAGAGAGAGAGAGAGAGAGAGAGAGAGAGAGAGAGAGAGAGAGAGAGAGAGGAGAGCAACTACTGTAGTGATTGAAGACAGATGGGACCAAAAGAGACTGACTGAATAAAAGGGGAAGGGTATTAGGGTAGTATGACAAGGAGACAAACAGGCACAGAGAGACGTTGAGAGAGAGACAGAGAGAAAGAGGAGCCCTCAAGACAGAATGGAGTGGAATTTATCAGGGAGGGGCACTGATCGATCATCAGGTAAGGCTAGCAAATCGTAACACTGTCTGTGTGTCTGTCTCTGTGTGTTAGTCTGTGTGTCTGTCTCTGTGTGTGTCTGGCTGATTGTGTTAGTCTGTGTGTCTGTCTCTGTGTGTCTGGCTGCTTGTGTTAGTCTGTGTGTCTGTCTCTGTGTGTGTCTGGCTGATTGTGTTAGTCTGTGTGTCTGTCTGTCTGGGTCTGTCCCTGTGAGTGTCTGATTGTGTTTGTGTATCTGTCTCTGTAAGTGTCTGTATCTGTGTGTTCGTCTGTCTGTCTATGCATCTGTCAGTGTGTGTGTCTGCATGTCTAATTGTGTTTGCCTGCTGTGTGTCTGTCTCTATAATTGTCTGTATCTGTGTGTGTGTGTTAGTCGGTCTGTCTGTGTGTCTGTCTGAGTGTCTGAGTGTGTTTGTCTGTGTGTTGGTCTCTGTAAGGATCTGTATCTGCGTTTGTCTGTCGTGAGTCCAGTCAGGCGTTGTTCTATCAAGTAAAAGAGGATTCAGGCACAGAGAACAAACAGAAGGCGTGCAATTAGGGATCTGCCTAATCCGAGATTTTGAAATTTAGAAATCGGGAAATTGAGGGGTCATTCATCTCTTTAGGGGCCAACGCATACCAGACTAGTACTGAGAGAAAAAAATGAATACACCTTATTCAAATGCAGTACTGCACATGGCAAGCGAGCAAACCACTTATCTGAATTCTGTGGACAGGGTTTGTTTATCTCTTCGACGTCATGTGTGCATTGCACTTACTCAGATAAAAAAAACCGTGCTTGGACAAATACAATTAAAACAAATACTCCAAAGGGGTTGACTGTTTGCTGTTTACATGACAACGATGTTAGACATGTCAACGATGTTTAAATCAGCCTATCAGTGCGCATACTGGCTTTCTGTGATCTGTACTTTACAGGTGGGACCGTACAATAGGAAATGGGACAAAGTCAGTGTTGCGTTGCTGTATTGATTTAAGGTTGCTAAATTCTAGTTTTCAGCATTGGAGTTAAAATTTTAAAAAATGGACGACAAAGCAAAAAGATCAAAGTCTATTTCGGCTGAGGATCGCGTCAAGAAATTCCCCAAAGAAACTGTACATGCAGATGAAGGTAAATCTTGTAATGTGACTGAATTTTTTTCAGAAAAAATACGATCGATCGCTATTTAGCTTCAGAATCACACGTTAAACGAAAGAGGCTACTAAACAGAACGTAAAACAAACAGCAGCTTTCAGAAAACGTGCTTGAAAGTCAACGCAGACAAAAAGTATTACTATCGGGCATAGCCAAGTTCTGTACTACAGGTACGACCTAGCACAGCCGCCTCGCTTCAAACAACCTGCTGCTCCACACCACAGAGACAGGATCTCAGCGATGCGGGGCGGGGGGGGGGGGGGGTGTTGCATGCTTGCCTCAAACAAATGACATCCCCCCATTTTAGTAAGGAAACAAGTACCACTATTTTCAGGCTTTTATATGCTGTGAAATATTATCTGCTCAGGTTTATTTAATGTTTAAACAGGTCCGCGAAATCCTAATTTTATTCCGTAACCTACCCGAAAAACAGGTAAATTCTCCGCGATTTCTCGGCTGCAGCCGAGAAAGTTTTACACAGTAAAAGCACAGCAAAGTGTAATAAATCACAGTGAAAACATGGCCAAGCATAGTGGAGCATTGTAAAGCGAAGAGAGTTATGGTAATGCATATTTGAAAACAAGACATGGTAAATTAACACTGAATCTATTTAGCATCTTAGAAGGGGATGATGTAAACAGCGTCGATATAAATAGTACTAACCCAGACTGTAGAAAAGTGTTAAATTTGTCCAGTTAATCTAACAATTTGACCAGTTAGGTGATTGAGATCTCGGGTGGAAGGAAAGTCAGAAGACACTGCGGCCCCCCAGGAGCTGAGTGTGACACCCCTCCTCTGTTTATTCTGCTTTTAAGGAAGTTATCACAGCTCACTGTTGCTTTCCTGTACAGGTTACCAGTATCACTATCCAGACAGCGAGTCTCTCCGCTCCAGAACAAACTCCTACAGCAGGACTCCGTACCCCCCTGGAGCTCAAGGGGAGCACTCTCCCGGAGATGAGACAGGAGAGGGGGTGAAGGCGCTGAGAGAACTGCCCCTCTGCCTGGCCCAAAAACGGATCCTGAGGTAGGAATGCTGATGGGCCTTCATAGAGCCCTGGACTATATTTCAACTTTGTACTTTATTTGGAGTGGCTGTTATTCTCCCCAGTGAAGGGGGATTTAGCAGAAGTGGTCTTACAGGTGACATCTATGCATCTGTCAGACTTCAAACGTTTTCTCCATATATCTGGAGAACCACTTATACAATCGTCATGAAACCTGGTATTATTTAGCAGGCGTTATTTGGAGTATTGGATACATGGTATTATCTCTCTCTCTGTATATCCATCCATTCTTTAGTAAAATCCACTTCACTGTCAGTGGGTGTCATTTTAGGGTAATAAAGGTGGGGCTATGGTAATATTTCGGATGTCAACAGTACCATTGAATGTGTATTGCATTAAAGGGGCTTTACAATGAGTTTACAAGATTTTAGAATGATATTACAGACATGTTGCAATCATGACCCTCTGGGTTTACAGCAGATGCAACTGGAGGTTTCTACTTCTGTGCTTTTGTATGTTTTGTTTTCATCTCAGAATGTGGATGACTGTAATTCTTTGTTAAAAGTCTCCTGTGAAATTCCTAATAATGTACTTTTGACAATCGCAGGGAAGCATTGATGTATTATTATTATTATTATTATTATTTATTTCTTAGCAGACGCCCTTATCCAGGGCGACTTACAATTGTTACAAGATATCACATTATTTTTACATACAATTACATTATTGTTTTCACATTATTTTTACATACAATTACCCATTTATACAGTTGGGTTTTTACTGGAGCAATCTAGGTAAAGTACCTTGCTCAAGGGTACAGCAGCAGTGTCCCGCACTGGGGATTGAACCCATGACCCTCCAGTCAAGAGTCCAGAGCTCTAACCACTACTCCACACTGCTGCCCACATGTTGATGTAGCTTTGTGCCCTTTCCCTGGTTGGCCTTATTTTTTTTGCTGATACCGAGTTTCATTGGCCCTTGTTTTATTTGTTCTGAAGTTGTGTGATAAGCATGTCTTAACACGAAACTTGAAACGGGATTACAGGAGTTAAGGAAGTGTATTTCCGTCGCATTTGCAATTGAATTTGATGCATTTTGAACGAAACTGCCACCAGCCTACCCTTTCCAAGCACTCCACGCTTGAAGCAAGCATTTCCAGGATCTAGAAAAGCATAATATGATGACAGTATGACGACATCAAAATTCTAGAAAATTAATGTTCCATTTCGGGTGATATTTCCTTCTCTGACCTCTATTCCACCCACCCCCTGGCCTGTTTAAAACTGCCCTCACAGACTGACTCATCATTTCTATCGCTCGTTTTCAGTAAGGTCAGTCAGATGAAGATTCCCGTGGTCACTAAATGGCAGTCGTGGAAGCTGAGCAAGTCCAAATCGATGAAGAAGCTTGGAGAGGAAGTCAAAGAGGTTTCCCATTACCTCAAACTGTGGAGGAAAGCCCTGCTGAAAATCGGAGGTGAGGGACTGTTTCAATGGCAGGAGAGAACGGAGGTGAGGGACTGTTTCAGTGGCAGGAGAGAACAGAGGCTGACTCTATTGGGATTGGGAGGGAGGGAGTATTGCTCTGGTGGTAAGAGCTGAGAGACTGGGAGGGAGAGGAGAAGCTGGCACTAGTGGTTAGAGCTGAGGAACTAGGAGGGAGGAAGGGGGGCTCTGGAAGAGCTAAGGGACTGGGAGGGAGTGGGGAGGCTGGCTCTAGTGGTTAGAGCTGAGCAGGGACTCATAGGGAGGGAGGCTGGCTCTAGTGGTTAGAGCTGAGCAGGGAGCTGAGCAGGGATTCATAGGGAGGGAGGCTGGCTCTAGTGGTTAGAGCTGACGAGAGACTGGGAGGGAGGGAGGGAGGGAGGCTGGCTCTAGTGGTTAGAGCTGAGAAGGGACTCATACGGAGGGAGGCTGGCTCTAGTGGTTAGAGCTGAGAAGGGACTGGGAGAGAGGGAGGGAGGCTGGCTCTAGTGGTTACAGCTGAGAAGGGACTGGGAGAGAGGGAGGGAGGCTGGCTCTAGTGGTTAGAGCTGAGAAGGGACTGGGAGGGAGGGAGGGAGGCTCTTGTGGTTATAACTGAGGGATAAAGAGAAGTTTTGTCTGAGTAAATGACTGGTCTTCTCTGCACTAACAGGTAATTTTGGAAGTGGTATCCAATCCTATTTTGCCTTCCTCCGGTTTTTGGTGCTGTTAAATTTCATGACGTTTCTGCTGATCGGAGTTTTCGTGGTGATTCCCAACATCGTGTTCAGAACTCTGAATCTGACCTCTCTCGAGACGGGGAGCAATGCTTCAGGTAAGAAAATATGAGAGAGGAACTCCCTCACACTGCGAAACCAAGGGGGGTACTTTCAAAGCGTTAACTAATCTTTAATTAATGAGAGAGGAACTCCCTCACACTGAGAAACCAAGGGGGGTACTTTCAAAACATGAACTAATCTTTAATTAACTGCTACTTTTTTAAAAAAAAAATTGTGTTACAGATGATGAAACATCTTGAGAGTGACGAAGAGAACTTGAGCTATATAATACAGTAGTTGCTTCTACTTTTGTAAAATTACAAGCGTTTTACCTGTTTCAAACAGGAGTTAATAAGGAGTAAACGCTGGAGTAAAATATGGTCCGTTGAAGTTTAATATCACAGTATAATCTCTTCACTATTGACTCCTGCGATATATACAAGTGCGACACTTTTGCTATACAGGGACGTCACCAAGGCTCCCATTGACAGCACAGCAGCCTGTCATTGAATCCTTGTTTCTCAGTCCTACTTTCATAGCTGACTTTTTAACCCTTGTAGTAAGTATAACCAACAGAAAAAATCCATACATCTTATCCATTTTACACTTCCATTCGCTGCATACGTTTCAAATGTGCAGTTCTTTTAAAAGGAGTTTTTCTTCTTAATTTTCCTTTATGTTTAGCTGTTAATTCCACCCCCGGTGGATTCAGGATGTTTTTAAGCGGGTTATTAAACGGTCCCTTACTTGCGGTTTTAAAGCGTTCCAGAACCCCCCACAGCGCTTCCAGGAAGCACGTTGCTTTACCTCTGCTCTATCCTGTGCTGTCCGTATAGTTTTCACAGTGTTGACATTTTAACTCAAGCATCATCGGCAAATAAATATGATATATTTAAAAATAAAAAAAGCTTTTACTCCAGAACGTTCGCCAGGAGAAAGAGTTTTTTTTTTCTAAACATGGCAGTGTATCCAGATCACATTCTGATTGAAACGAGTGAGAACAGAAAAGCAGCAGGAGGGAGCGTGATCTGGATACTTTAAAACGTTTTCTTCTGTCGAATGCTACGGAGTAAATGTTGAATTATGACCCTGATGTGTGATTAAAAATGACAAACGAGGCGGGCAATGTGTTTAAAGATATAACGCTGAGTAATGCGCAGCACGGGACACTGTGCAATGGTAAAGCAATGTGTTTGTTGTAAACACCGCAGTACACAGTCCATTATCATGTACACCCTAGTAAGAGGGTGCATTTTGCATATGCAAATAATTGTTGTTGGCCAGTCAATGCATTCAGTGATATTGTTCCATTTCTACCTGTACTGTTGCAAGAGAAGGAACAGGATTTTAAAGCCTTGCTTAGCTCTCCTATCTTGGGGCTTTTGTTTTTATTTAAATATCTTCCTTCCTTCTTCCTGGTTCAGTGCCACAGACACGTCTGGCTTTTGTTTTACCCAATCACTAATTGTCAATGATTGTCTTAAGTGGTTAGAATTACCATGTGTTCCAGGTATTTAGTAATTGATGATTAAGAGATCCCTACAAAACCTGCAGGATCGTGGCACTCCAGGACCAGGGCTGCCTACCCCTACAGTATACTGAACGCTGTTAGGAGACCAAACATGAACCTATGCAACTGCATTACAGGAACTGAAGTATAAGAAATACCTGAAGCTAATATTAAAATAATAATAATAATAATAATAATAATAATAATAATAATAATAATAATAATAATAATAATAATAATAATAATAATAATTTCAAAAAGTAAAAAACTAATTTGTGCTTATTATTATTATTATTATTATTATTATTATTATTATTATTATTATTATTATTAGACTGGTAGGCCCACAAGTACTTTAAGTGTTAAAAAAAATAAAAAAATAAAACAATCCTGATAAATACATCAACAATGATATTAATTATAGCTCCTTACAACCCCCACTGGAAAAATAAATAATACATACAATAAATAACCCCTTGCAACAAACACTAAAGCATTCAATATGAACCAATTCACCATCTTTAGTTTCACAAAGATCAGTTCAGATATTTCCAGAAAAATGCAATGTGTTTGTAATAGCTACAATCCAAGTTAACCTTTGTTACCCTTCCTAGATATAAGGTTAGATAGATAGATAGATGTGACTATTGTTACAGCTCTGAGATCTCAATAACCCCTCTCAATCTCTCCCAGGCCTTGCTCTCTAACCCCTCCCCCTCTCTCTCTCTCCCCTGCTCTCTAACCCCTCCCCCTCTCTCTATCTCCCCTGCTCTCTAACCCCTCTCCCTCTCTCTCCCTCCCCTGCTCTCTAACCCCTCCCCCTCTCTCTCTCTCCCCTGCTCTCTAACCCCTCTCCCTCTCTCTCTCCCCTGCTCTCTAACCCCTCTCCCTCTCTCTCCCTCCCCTGCTCTCTAACCCCTCCCCCTCTCTCTCTCTCCCCTGCTCTCTAACCCCTCTCCCTCTCTCTCTCCCCTGCTCTCTAACCCCTCCCCCTCTCTCTCTCCCCTGCTCTCTAACCCCTCCCCCTCTCTCCCTCTCCCCTGCTCTCTAACCCCTCTCCCTCTCTCTCTCCCCTGCTCTCTAACCCCTCTCCCTCTCTCTCCCTCCCCTGCTCTCTAACCCCTCCCCCTCTCTCTCTCCCCTGCTCTCTAACCCCTCCCCCTCTCTCCCTCTCCCCTGCTCTCTAACCCCTCCCCCTCTCTCTCTCTCCCCTGCTCTCTAACCCCTCCCCCTCTCTCTCTCCCCTGCTCTCTAACCCCTCCCCCTCTCTCCCTCTCCCCTGCTCTCTAACCCCTCTCCCTCTCTCTCTCCCCTGCTCTCTAACCCCTCCCCCTCTCTCTCTCTCCCCTGCTCTCTAACCCCTCTCCCTCTCTCTCTCCCCTGCTCTCTAACCCCTCTCCCTCTCTCTCCCTCCCCTGCTCTCTAACCCCTCCCCCTCTCTCTCTCTCCCCTGCTCTCTAACCCCTCTCCCTCTCTCTCTCCCCTGCTCTCTAACCCCTCCCCCTCTCTCTCTCCCCTGCTCTCTAACCCCTCCCCCTCTCTCTCTCTCCCCTGCTGTCTAACCCCTCCCCCTCTCTCTCTCCCCTGCTCTCTAACCCCTCCCCCTCTCTCCCTCTCCCCTGCTCTCTAACCCCTCTCCCTCTCTCTCTCTCCCCTGCTCTCTAACCCCTCTCCCTCTCTCTCTCTCCCCTGCTCTCTAACCCCTCCCCCTCTCTCTCTCCCCTGCTCTCTAACCCCTCCCCCTCTCTCCCTCTCCCCTGCTCTCTAACCCCTCCCCCTCTCTCTCTCTCCCCTGCTCTCTAACCCCTCCCCCTCTCTCTCTCTCCCCTGCTCTCTAACCCCTCCCCCTCTCTCTCTCCCCTGCTCTCTAACCCCTCCCCCTCTCTCCCTCTCCCCTGCTCTCTAACCCCTCCCCCTCTCTCTCTCTCCCCTGCTCTCTAACCCCTCTCCCTCTCTCTCTCCCCTGCTCTCTAACCCCTCCCCCTCTCTCTATCTCCCCTGCTCTCTAACCCCTCCCCCTCTCTCTCTCTCCCCTGCTGTCTAACCCCTCCCCCCCTCTCTCTCTCCCCTGCTCTCTAACCCCTCCCCCCTCTCTCTCTCTCCCCTGCTCTCTAACCCCTCCCCCTCTCCCTCTCCCCTGCTCTCTAACCCCTCCCCCTCTCTCTCTCTCCCCTGCTCTCTGACCCCTCCCCCTCTCTCTCTCTCCCCTGCTCTCTAACCCCTCCCCCTCTCTCTCTCCCCTGCTCTCTGACCCCTCCCCCTCTCTCTCTCTCCCCTGCTCTCTAACCCCTCCCCCTCTCTCTCTCTCCCCTGCTGTCTAACCCCTCCCCCTCTCTCTCTCCCCTGCTCTCTAACCCCTCCCCCTCTCTCCCTCTCCCCTGCTCTCTAACCCCTCTCCCTCTCTCTCTCTCCCCTGCTCTCTAACCCCTCTCCCTCTCTCTCTCTCCCCTGCTCTCTAACCCCTCCCCCTCTCTCTCTCCCCTGCTCTCTAACCCCTCCCCCTCTCTCCCTCTCCCCTGCTCTCTAACCCCTCCCCCTCTCTCTCTCTCCCCTGCTCTCTAACCCCTCCCCCTCTCTCTCTCTCCCCTGCTCTCTAACCCCTCCCCCTCTCTCTCTCCCCTGCTCTCTAACCCCTCCCCCTCTCTCTCTCTCCCCTGCTCTCTAACCCCCCCCCTCTCTCTCTCCCCTGCTCTCTAACCCCTCCCCCTCTCTCTCTCTCCCCTGCTCTCTAACCCCTCCCCCTCTCTCTCTCTCCCCTGCTGTCTAACCCCTCCCCCTCTCTCTCTCTCCCCTGCTCTCTGACCCCTCCCCCTCTCTCTCTCTCCCCTGCTCTCTAACCCCTCCCCCTCTCTCTCTCTCCCCTGCTCTCTAACCCCTCCCCCTCTCTCTCTCTCCCCTGCTCTCTAACCCCTCCCCCTCTCTCTCTCCCAGGCCCTGCTCTCTAACCCCTCCCCCTCTCTCTCTCCCCTGCTCTCTAACCCCTCTCCCTCTCTCTCTCCCAGGCCCTGCTCTCTAACCCCTCCCCCTCTCTCTCCCAGGCCCTGCTCTCTAACCCCTCCCCCCTCTCTCTCTCTCCCCTGCTCTCTAACCCCTCCCCCTCTCTCTCTCCCCTGCTCTCTAACCCCTCCCCCTCTCTCTCTCCCTCCCCTGCTCTCTAACCCCTCCCCCTCTCTCTCTCCCAGGCCCTGCTCTCTAACCCCTCCCCCCCTCTCTCTCCCCTGCTCTCTAACCCCTCCCCCCTCTCTCTCCCCTGCTCTCTAACCCCTCCCCCTCTCTCTCTCCCAGGCCCTGCTCTCTAACCCCTCCCCCCTCTCTCTCTCTCCCCTGCTCTCTAACCCCTCCCCCTCTCTCTCCCCTGCTCTCTCTCTCCCCTGCTCTCTAACCCCTCTCCCTCTCTCTCTCCCCTGCTCTCTAACCCCTCCCCCTCTCTCTCTCCCCTGCTCTCTAACCCCTCCCCCTCTCTCTCTCCCAGGCCCTGCTCTCTAACCCCTCCCCCCTCTCTCTCTCTCCCCTGCTCTCTAACCCCTCCCCCTCTCTCTCTCCCCTGCTCTCTAACCCCTCTCCCTCTCTCTCTCCCCTGCTCTCTAACCCCTCCCCCCTCTCTCTCTCTCCCCTGCTCTCTAACCCCTCCCCCCTCTCTCTCTCTCCCCTGCTCTCTAACCCCTCCCCCTCTCTCTCTCCCCTGCTCTCTAACCCCTCTCCCTCTCTCTCTCCCCTGCTCTCTAACCCCTCCCCCTCTCTCTCTCCCAGGCCCTGCTCTCTAACCCCTCCCCCCTCTCTCTCTCTCCCCTGCTCTCTAACCCCTCCCCCTCTCTCTCCCCTGCTCTCTCTCTCCCCTGCTCTCTAACCCCTCTCCCTCTCTCTCTCCCCTGCTCTCTAACCCCTCCCCCTCTCTCTCTCCCCTGCTCTCTAACCCCTCCCCCTCTCTCTCTCCCAGGCCCTGCTCTCTAACCCCTCCCCCCTCTCTCTCTCTCCCCTGCTCTCTAACCCCTCCCCCTCTCTCTCCCCTGCTCTCTCTCTCCCCTGCTCTCTAACCCCTCTCCCTCTCTCTCTCCCCTGCTCTCTAACCCCTCCCCCTCTCTCTCTCCTCTGCTCTCTAACCCCTCCCCCTCTCTCTCTCCCAGGCCCTGCTCTCTAACCCCTCCCCCCTCTCTCTCTCTCCCCTGCTCTCTAACCCCTCCCCCTCTCTCTCTCCCCTGCTCTCTAACCCCTCCCCCCCTCTCTCTCTCACCTGCTCTCTAACCCCTCCCCCCTCTCTCTCTCCCAGGCCCGGCTGAGTGTCTGCTCTCTAACCCCTCTCCCCTCTCTCTCTCCCAGGCCCGGCTGAGTGTCTGCTCTCTAACCCCTCTCCCCTCTCTCTCTCCCAGGCCCGGCTGAGTGTCTGCACTATAACCCCTCTCCTCAGGGACTGGTCTACTTCTACAGCTACCTGCTGGACTTGCTGTCAGGGACGGTAACTGTCTCTCTGTTTGTATTTAAAGTAATTGTAGCAAAAAAAAACACCTCCATAAATCTTACCTGTCACTCACTTCAATTAGCTACAGAGGTATCGGATGTGCAGTTTTGAAAGAAACACATTTTACATGATTTCCGTTTTTAAAAATGTGATATATTTGTTTGTAAATGTTGGATCTAATCATCTACAAAGGAAAAATAGTGGAAGCATTGGGGTGGCTATTAGCATGACTTGCAAAGAGAGATGTTTTAAAACGTTTGATATAACATGTGATTCTTTCGACGCTGCACATTTGAGACCTATATACCAAATTGAAGTTCGTGACAGGTAAGATTATTTGATTTGCTAAAAATCCCCATCTGTGTATTTCATCTATCTGTGTCAGTCTGTCTGTCTGGAATGTTAAATCTGTCATTCTAAGATTCGGACTATGCATCTGTTCTTCTGTCTCTCTTTTTGTCTGTGATTCTACTGGTCTATCTGTGTGTGTGTGAGGAAACTAATTTAATTTGATGTCTGCAAATGACTGCGCACAATACCAATGGCTATGTTAGTAAGTTTCCATTTCTTGATTCCAATATTCAGAAGTTACACACATGTAGCTTAAACATTATCGGTAGACACAGCAATGTGGCAGCTAGTTTATAAACAGAAATCAGATCATGAGTGCCTAATGTTCTGGGAGAAAGCTCAGGTATGGAGATGGTCTGTCGTCAGGAGAGGATTCGGGTAAGCTTTTCTCACTCGCACTAATGAGTGCCTGTCTTGCATATCTTGCCTAACTGTGTGTGTGTGTGAAGCTGAACTTTGTGAACTCTGCTTCCACTCTGTTTAACTAACAGTATCCAAACACTCTCAATTTCCTGGCTTGGGTTACAATTTTGTTTCAGACACAGAACACACATCTCTTCTACACAAGGTCAAACACACCCCACTTCATCAGTTCCTCGTTCCTGAGTCCGGGCCTTAAATTATCAACTGTAAGAGACCTTGAAAAAACACCAAACATGTCCAATTAAACACATAATTCAATCAATGCAGTTACTTGAGAGCTGGGAATAGAAATCAGAAGACCCTGCGGCCCTCGAGGCCTGGAGTTTGACCCCCCGGTCCTGAGCCTTGTCCTTGCTTCTCTTGTGAACGTGCAGGGCTTCATGGAGCTGTCCGCCCTGTTCTACGGATACTATCAGAACTCTGAGGTGGGCGTCTCCTCACAGTTCTCCTACAACGTGCCCCTGGCGTACCTGCTCACCTGCCTCTTCTACATCCTGCTCAGCCTCACCTGGATCGTGCTGAGGTGAGCGCTCAGGGGGGCTCTTATATTTAAAAGCAATTTAGCTACTTTACCAAAATGTCAGGTAAATATGATCTCATGTGTGTTACTGTGACAGGGTAGCGTCATGGCCCAGGCTGGTTGCAGACAGGAATTAGACCCAGACACAGAAGCTGCAGTCACAAAACACACATTTATTAAACAAAAAACAAACATAGGAACAGCAGTGTGGAGCAGTGGTTAGGGCTCTGGACTCTTGACGGGAGGGTCGTGGGTTCAATCCCAGGTGGGGGACACTGCTGCTGTAACCTTGAGCAAGGTACTTTACCTAGATTGTTCCAGTAAAAATCCAACTGTATAAATGGGTAATTGTATGTAAAAATAACGTGATATCTTGTAACAATTGTAATTCGCCCTGGATAAATAATAATAACAAATAAACACGACACAAGGGCCAAAACAAATGTTCACACAAAACAGGCATTCATCTTCACTATAAAGTTTTCAAAACACCACAAAGGCTTTTTTGCTGCTTTTATACATGTCGCCACACACCAGTTACCTAACTGGGGAATGGCCACACCTGTGATTGCTGGCAGGGACAGATTTAACCCCATCCCTGCCAACCTTACATTCCCACACACGCACTATTTACACATGCAGGCATTCTGCCCTGCCGCAATTACCATCACTTCAAAGATCCCACATTTTCTTATAAGAAACAGGCACACATTATGTTAAAGGTGCATTAGATTTTTAATGCCGTTTTTTTCATAGCATTTATAAATGAACATCTCTTGAGCTCTTTTCCGTGCTGCTCCATGGTGAGAGTAAGGAATGGGCTCCCTAGTCCTGTTGTTTAAACGTTAGGAGCTAGTCCTCTAATATAGCTGTAGAAATTACAACTACAAACCAAAGCAGTTTTCAGGGCAATGAATAAAGGCTGAAAGAACTCAATCTATCTATCTGAGAACAAAGAAGAATTGGGGGAGGCTTGACTGAAGGAGCTGACGTAGTTACCCTGACCACTAGTTTAAGCGCAGCACATGCACTAGGACCAGAGGACACAGCTGGAAATGATGTAGACTTAGCAGAAATACAGTATTACTATTATGGCTTCTGGTAGACTTTTGCAATATCATTTTGTAGTTTCTTTGATTACATGCTGTTAAATAAAAGATCTAAAGTATGATGCTAAACTTTTGGCTGTAGCTGCAGATGGGCTGAACTGCTTCCTCTCATTCGAAGATTCTCCTGTGCTCTTAAATATGTGGAAGCTGCACTGTAATAAGGCTGCCATTGGTAGAATGGTATCCCAGTCAGAAGTGCTCCTCTCCCACTTTGCAGGTCTGGCTCTGGGTTCAAGCTTGCCGTGGTCACTGGGGACGGGGATCTGAGCAGCTACAGCATGAGCATGTTCTGTGGGTGGGACTTCGGACTGGAAGGGGAGCAGGCAGCGAGACTCAAACAAAACAGCATTCGCTACGAGCTGCAGGTAGGATTGGCACAACTGTAAAACCGATGGGGGCCAAGGTTGCCCCAATTGTTTCTAGTAACTTGGCTTGTGTTTTTCATGCAAGTTTGATCCACTTTCATTGTAACGTTTTCATGTTTAGGAAGTAGTACTCAGGGAGACGGTGCTGAATTCTCAGTTTGTTTTATTTGAAACTACAGAGGGGCTGGAATTCAAGGCACCTAAATAATATCCCTATGTTTTAGTCACTTTCACTGTATGTTCTCTCCGGTCACAGCTCACACGCTCGCTCAGTCGCACCCACAGTTTCTCATTCAAGTTCAGTGCTGGACTGTCTCCAGTCCCCAGGCTCATGCACCTCCTTATATAACCTCCTGTCGTTTCCTGCCCCTGTCGGGCTCATCAGCCAGTCACATCCATGCTCTGCAACCCGCGAAAACAGCAACACACATTCTCCCCACTCATTCACTCAGACCCCCTTCCCATAACATGTATAAAAGACCGACGAGACAAACTGAACAGACAACAAGTCCTGCAACAAAGCAATTGTCCAGGTCATTACAATATATTTTTAAATTTGAAAGTAAAAATATATGAAGCATGACGACCTTTATGTACAAAAATCTTCACTAATATACAATTGAACAAGAATTGTTGAGTATTTATTTTCGTTTCATACAGTATTAACTGGCAGTGTTTATATCTGATAGTGAAAAATAAATAAATATCAGACAGATAAAGAAAGAAAGAAATGTCTTTGTGTTGATTTATGTATTCACTTATTTCAATATTTATTAATGTTTTACTTTTACCAAATATATAGGCTATCCTTCAGCATAGCTAATTCTCTCTCCCTCCCTCTTTCCCTCTACCTCTCCTCCTCTCTCTCCCTCTCCCCCCTCCCTCTCAACCCCTCTCTCTATCCCTCTCTCCCTTCCTCTTTCCCTCCTCCTCTCTCTCTCCCTCTCCCCCCTCTCCCTCTCAACCCCTCTCTCTATCCCTCTCTCCCTCCATCCCCCCTCTCTCTCTCTCCCCCTCCCTCTTTCCCTCTACCTCTCCTCCTCTCTCTCTCCCTCTCCCCCCTCTCCCTCTCAACCCCTCTCTCTATCCCTCTCTCCCTCCATCCCCCCCCCTTTCCCTCTACCTCTCCTCCTCTCTCTCTCCCTCTCCCCCCTCTCCCTCTCAACCCCTCTCTATCCCTCTCTCCATCCCCCTCTCTCTCTCTCCCCCTCCCTCTTTCCCTCTACCTCTCCTCCTCTCTCTTTCCCTCTACCTCTCCTCCTCTCTCTCTCTCTCCCTCTCCCTCTCAACCCCTCTCTCTATCCCTCTCTCCCTCCATCCCCCCTCTCTCTCTCTCCCCCCCTCTTTCCCTCTACCTCTCCTCCTCCCCCTCTCCCTCTCAACCCCTCTCTCTATCCCTCTCCCTCCATCCCCCCTCTCTCTCTCTCCCCCTCCCTCTTTCCCTCTACCTCTCCTCCTCTCTCTCTCAGGTGGAGCTGGAGGAAGATGCTCTGCGCAGGAACGCTGCTTCTCGCACCCTGGCTCAGAGAGTCCATCTCTACACACTGAGAGGAGTCCTCAACCTGTTAGTGGTGGGGCTCATCCTAGCTGCTTTCTACTGCATCTATAGAGCGTCTGAACAGTCTTCCATACTGCAGGTACCAGCACACTGTTAACTGGCTCACTGGTGGGAGCCTTATTGAGTGGATCAACACAGAATGACTCGCTCAATACAGTTCAATACTCATGCTTGATTAAACATCTAGATCAGCTTGCAATATGAACAAGGCATTTTATTAACATAATTACCAATTTGGGAGACAACAGCATGTGCAGTCTTACTTAGCAGACACCTTTATCCAAGAATGACTTACAGAGACTAGGGTGTGTGAACTATGCATCAGCTGCAGAGTCACTTACCTTCTCTCTCTCTCTGTCTCACAGGAAGACCCCTCAGTGAAGGACAATTTCTTCCTGCTCTTGCTGGTTCAGTACCTCCCCTCCATCGTGATCACAGCCGCCAACTTTTTGGTTCCCACCCTCTGTGACATCATCATCCGCTTCGAGCGCTACTCCATGACAATGCAGATCAAACTGACCCTGCTCAGGTAGGAGAATAATGCCTCGTTTCCACTGCCTGGTGCTACAGGCTGCAGCTGCCCACGGAGAGCTTTTTTTTCCCCAAACCTGGCCAACCTTTGGAAATTCTTGCTGTGCTTCAAAGGTCACTGGGGTATTGTGGGATCGTATTGTGTTTTAAAGAAACCGGAGGTAAATCTGCTCTGGTGACATCATTCCTCAATGACTCTTCCTCATTATCACTGCTCTGGTGACATCATTCCTCAATGACTCTTCCTCATTATCACTGCTCTGGTGACATCATTCCTCAATGACTCTTCCTCATTATCACTGCTCTGGTGACATCATTCCTCAATGACTCTTCCTCATTATCACTGCTCTGGTGACATCATTCCTCAATGACTCTTCCTCATTATCACTGCTCTGGTGACATCATTCCTCAATGACTCTTCCTCATTATCACTGCTCTGGTGACATCATTCCTCAATGACTCTTCCTCATTATCACTGCTCTGGTGACATCATTCCTCAATGATTCTTCATTCATTATGACTGCTTTTCAGGTAACCAGAAATAAGGAATGTCTGTCCTTCTCAGTAACTTTCCACAGACTTATTTTTACATTGTAAAAGGTGACACAGTTCTTACCTTTACCACATCCTAATACAAAGTACACCGGCACATTACGCTAGCCTAGCAACAGAGAAAATTGCAACCAGCGTTTCATATGGTAACATGCTTTATTATTTGCTTTTAAATAATAATACTGACTATATACACAGCGATGTGTAAAGTCAGTAAAATCACGGGGTTCAGTCCCGAAATAATATCACACACTATACACAGACACGGTCACGAATCCCAACAAGTGGCGAATTATACAGCAACAGTGAAACAGCAGTGCAGTGTAGTCTGGGGGTGATGCTGGCTGAATAGCGACAGCTAATACAATTACAATTATTAATAGACAGACAAAAACAACAGAAAAAACACTCAAGGTTTAAATCACAGTACGTGCTTTACCGGTCTTTTCCATAACCATAACAAAGGAACAGATTGCTCGGCCACATCCCCTGATATACCTCCAGTCACGCCCCCTTCAGTAGCGAGTGCAATCACGTACCCTCCAATCCATGACTGACACCTCGCCTACCGCATTCGGGTGATGACTTCTGGTATTGTGGCTCCGCCCCCTTCCCGGATGGCAGACTTTCAACTGACCCTGAAATGAAATGTCAAACCATCCAGTCCGGGGCACACTGTTCCTGTTATACCGTGCCCTCACAGGTCGGTAGGGAGATTGTTGACTCGGATTCATTCGCTCTGTCACAGGCACCCACACCGATATCAGTCAATATGGGAAGCAGCTGATTTGGTTATTGACAGGAAAAAAACAGTGAAGGGGTGGGGGCAATTTCACCTTCCAGGTGACCCAGGAAGTGCAAGACTCTAAAAGCATGGCTCGCAAGCGGAGATGTTTCTGTTAACCTGGTGCAGTACCAGAGAGCATGTTTTAAAATCAAAATGAGTTTGCTGTGTTTGTTTCACAACTGCACATTTGAAACCTATATAATGAATTTATATGTGCAGCAGAGAAAATGTTTTGTTAACAGTACTTCCCTATCCCCTTCTCTCTCTTACTGTATACTTTACTTCATCTCCATCTCCTTCCCTCTATAAATCTATAGTGATGATGGTTCTCTCCCTCCCTCCTTTCAGGTCAGTGTTTTTGAGGCTCACCAGTTTGGGGGTGCTCCTCTATTCTCTCTGGAATCAGATCACCTGCTGCGGGAAACCCCATGAATTAGCCTGCAGTCCCTGTAAATACAACTACGCCCAGTACCCGGCAAGTAGCACACTGCACCCCCCTTCAGATCCCCACAATATAAGAGTACCCCGCTCTGTATAGCAGTTATGAAGGATTGTGCATGTATGTATCATAGTATTTATCATAGTTTACCCTGGTTTGCCATGATTATTAATATGCTTTACCAGACCTCTCTGTGCTTTACAATGCTTCCCTATGCTTTACCAGACCTCTGTGCTTTACAATGCTTCCCTATGCTTTCCCAGACCTCTCTGTGCTTTACAATGCTTCCCTATGCTTTACCAGACCTCTCTGTGCTTTACAATGCTTCCCTATGCTTTACCAGACCTCTCTGTGCTTTACAGTGCTTCCCTATGCTTTACCATGCTGTCACTGACCTTTATTATACTTTGCTGTGCTTTAGATATGGGAAATTTTTATAAGGGTTAGTTTACCATGGTTTGTTTTTTTAATACGCTTTACCATACCTCTCTCTGCTTTACCATGCTTTCACTGAGTTTTATTACACTTTGCTGTGCTTTTACTATGGGAGACTTTTCTCAGGGACAAGTGGATGATGAGATTTGTACAGTGCATATCCTGAGCAGCTCTCCCTCTTATTGTCAGTGCTTGGAGACCTGGGTGTCTCCCCTCTTGTTCTCTGTGCTGGGTGGGTTGGGAGGTGCTGGAGTTGATGCCTCCCTCTCTTCACTCCTCTCCCCTCTTGTTCTCTGTGCTAGGTGGGTTGGGAGATGCTGGAGTTGATGCCTCCCTCTCTTCACTCCTCTCCCCTCTTGTCCTCTGTGCTGGGTGGGTTGGGAGGTGCTGGAGTTGATGCCTGCCTCCCTCCTCTCCCCTGCCTTGTCATTCTCTCTTCCTGACAGACTCTCTCCCCTCTTGTTCTCAGTGCTGGGTGGGTTGGGAGGTGCTGGAGTTGATGCCTGCCTCCCTCCACTCCTCTCCCCTGCCTTGTCATTCTCTCTCCCTGACAGACTCTCTCCACTCTTGTTCTCAGTGCTGGGAGACTCGGGTTGGACAGGAGATGTACAAGTTGATGATTTTCGATTTCATCACAGGCGTGGTGGTCATCTTGCTGGTAGAGTTCCCTCGCAGGTCAGTCTATATGTGTATATAAAGATGATCTCTATGGATCTCTTATAAAGTCAGTATGTGTATATAGATCTCTATGGACCTCATAAAGTTCATCTCTAATTATCCCCTACAGGGATATAGTGGAGGCATTTGTAGATAGTATTTTTCATATATCTGGAAAACAGCTGATCCAACTGTGATGAAACTTGGTATTAATGTAGCAAAACCTATTTATGTAGGGGTGTCTACACCATTCTATACCTACTGCCGTCATCCAATTTTGAGTTTACAGTGATGACAGGAGATGTATGTTAGTGTCAGGCTATTTTGGGGCACCAACATTTATTTTAAACGCTGCATAGAGAATGCATCCCATTTATATCAGCAAAAGCCTCAGTGTTTAAAATACTACCCCCCCCCCCCCCAATAGATGGATGAACAAGTGCAAACACAATTCTAATTTATAAGAAAAAACACACACACACACACACACACACTTTTCTCCAAACCTTGGCCAGGTTGCAAAGCTGCACAGTAATAGGAGACGTAAACCCCCACTATTATTAATTTCAATTCCCGTAGCCATCTCGTTCCCCAGTAAAACCCTGTATTATTCTTTCTCTCTCTCCAGGATGCTGGTTGATCACTGCTCCTGTAAGCCCTTGCAGCTATGGGGTCGTCAGGAGTTTGTGGTCCCTGAGAACGTGCTGGGCCTGGTGTACGCACAGACGGTGGTGTGGACTGGAGCTTTCTTCTGCCCGTTTCTCCCTCTCATCAACACAGTCAAGTTCATACTGCTCTTCTACTTCAAGAAGGTGAGAGAAGCACTGTCTACCTATCCATCATCACCCGACCCGGTCTCTATCACTGTTGTGGACCAGAGCCTTCCATTGTCCCCCTCCCTCTCATGAACACAGTCATTCATACTGCTTTCCTACTTAAGAACATAAGAAAGTTTACAGATGAGAGGAGGCCATTCGGCCCATCTTGCTCGTTTGCTTGTTAGCAGCTTATTGATCCCAGAATCTCATCAAGCAGCTTCTTGAAGGATCCCAGGGTGTCAGCTTCAACAACTTTACTGGGGAGCTGGTTCCAGACTCCCACAATTCTCTGTGTAAAAAGGTGCCTCCTATTTTCTGTTCTGAATGCCCCTTTATCTAATCTTCATTTGTGACCCCTGGTCCTTGTTTCTTTTTTCAGGTTGAAAAAGTCCTTTGGGTCGACATTGTCAATACCTTTTAGAATTGTGAATGCTTGAATCAGATCGCAGCGTAGTCTTCTTTGTTCAAGACTGAATAGATTCAATTATTTTATCTGCATATGACATGCCCTTTAATCCCGGAATAATTCTGGTTGCTCTTCTTCAAGAAATAATAACTGTCTACATGGTTAGAAACACACTAGCCCTGCACCCAGTCCTGGGTTTCCAAACTACCATCAATTAAGTATATTATTTAAACAATTCAAGAGAGAAAACAAATTAAAAAAAACAAACAACTGCTAAAACTTTTTGTTTGGCCAACGCACCTTTTGTTTGTGTTGTTTTGTTGTTGGTTTAAACCTTTTGTTTTGTTTTATTATTTAATAAATACGCAGAGCGCAGTAGTGTTCAGCTTCACCCGCCCATCCATTGTTTTGTTTCTGGTATTTCCTGGTCCGTGACGTCACCACACACGCCACTCAACAGCTGCTCGACCACAAGTACTTATTCAAGCATGAACACTTCAGTGCAGATTTAGCAGGAGCCCGATTGTTCAAACTCCTGGCACCTGTTGATTTCAATAATATACCTAAACAAGGGGAGTTCTGAAACCCAGGACTGGATGCAGGGCTAGTGCACGTTCTAAACCTATTCTATATACCCATTACCATCTGACCCTCTCTCTATCACAGTGTTGTGGTCCAGAGCTCTCTACTGCCCTCTCCTCCCTCTGGTCAACACAGTTCATACTGGAGCCACAGTGGATCCACTTCTATCATTCGCTCCTCAACAGTCAAGTTCATGCTACTCTTACAGCAGGGGTCTCCAACCCTGGTCCTGGAGAGCTGCTGGGTTTAGTTTCATCCGAGTTCTCAGTTACTTAATTGCACCAATTATTGTCTTAATTAGTCAAGATGAACAAGTGTTCCAGATCTTTAGCCACTGATGCTGTGAAGACACCTATAAAACCTGCAGGATAGGGGCTCTCCAGGGTTGGAGATCACCGTCTTACAGGGATTGTCTCTAATAAAATCATTCTCTAAATCATACCCATGTTGCTACAGCAAACATCTTCATTTTAAAACGTGACGTAACGTAAAAAGGAAGTTCTTATTTTTTTGCCTTCCAGGAAGTCTGTTACTGATTTACTTCCTCAGTCATTTCACCCCAGCAGTGTCTTCTGGGTCCTGCTACTGGCTGAAAGCATGTCAGTCAATAGGGGAAGCAGCTGATTGGGTATTGACAGAAAAGAAGCCTGTGAAGGGGTGGGGACAATTAAACCCTCCAGCTGACACAGGAAGTTAAAGATCATTGAAAATAATGAGAAAACAAAATGTAACATCTCTCTTGAATTATAAAGGGCATTTGGTGATTATAAAAGCTGAGGGAACACAAAACCACTTTTTCAGGAACAGTGGCTTGAAACTTGGTTCCAGGAGACCTAGTTTGAGGCAAATTTGCCGTATCAAACCCCAAGTCTCCCCTGGTGTGCCATGCAGTGGCCTGAAACCTAGTCTCCTGAAATCAAGTTCCAAGCCACAAAGTGGGTTTATGTTCCCTCAGCTTAACAGATTCCATCTGTCCATCTCTTCCTCTTCCTCTTTCCCCTCCCTCCTCACAGCTGACATTGTTCCAGAACTGTCGTCCTGCGAGCCGGACGTTTCGCTCCTCCACCTCAAACTTCTTCTTCCTGCTGGTGCTGCTGCTGGGGCTGGGGCTGGCCTGTGTACCCCTGGGGTACAGCGTGGCTGTGTGAGTACAATACAATACCATTCAAAATAATATTGAATTCCATAAATCATACCTGTTATGCACTTCCATTAGCTACATTAGTCTTAAATTTGCACGTAACATACTGGCTGAAAGCATGTCAGACAATCAGGGAAGCAGCTGGTTGGTTATTGACAGGGAAGAAGCCAGTGACGGGGTGGGGACAATTTCCCATCCACGTGACTATTATTATTTGTTTATTTAGCAGACGCCTTTATCCAAGGCGACTCACAGAGACTAGGGTGTGTGAACTATGCATCAGCTGCAGAGTCACTTACAATTACGTCTCACCCGAAAGACGGAGCACAAGGAGGTTAAGTGACTTGCTCAGGGTCACACAATGAGTCAGTGGCTGAGGTGGGATTTGAACCGGGGACCTCTTGGTTACAAGCCCTTTTCTTTAACCACTCGACCACACAGCCTCTATTTGCAAGCAATTCCACACTAAGGAATTGCTTGCAAATAGATATTTATTTAACCCGGTGCAAGATTACCATTTAACTCCAGGTACACTAGGCCAGTTTGGGGCAGTTCAGGTTTTTCAACTCGCATCCCAATGCATTCTGGTAAGTGTAGTCCTGCAGTGAAAGGTACCCGAGACAGGTAAAACGTACCAGAATGCACTGCGATGCGAGTTGAAAAGCCTGAACTATCCCAAACAGTCCTAGTGCATATGGATTCATATGGTAATCCTAACCCAGTGCACCACCAGATGTGTTAAAATGAGAATACATGCTTAATAAAGCATACTTCTTTCACACTTGGAATGGATGCTCACGGAAGAGAACACGTATAGAACTATTTTGTTAGCTGCAATGACTTTGAAGCCGAGTGAGAGTGGTATTGATGTCTCTAGCTGGGAGTCCCTGGGTGAGTGTGTGAAGTTCCCTCCTCTGCTCGTCTCTTTCAGGATTCACCCCTCGTTTGGCTGCGGTCCGTTTCGCTCCCTCAGCCACATGTGGGATGTTGTTCCCCAGTCCTTGACCTCACTTCCTGAGACGGCACAATCTTTCTTCAACTTCCTGGGGTCACAGGCGTTCGCCGTGCCGCTCTTTCTGCTGAGCTGGTAACCGCGACAACCAAATATATGTTTGTGACTTGCATGCCAAGCCAGGTCCACAGCGAGTCTGCCAGCCAGGGCTGTGTGCATACCTGCAGTCAGGTATCTTCACTGTTGAAAAGAATACATCCACAAGATACTTTTACTTGGAGGTGGTGCTCAGCAAGCACAAGACGATCTCAACACAGTCAGAGATATACTAAACACTTTCTCAATACAACTCAACAAATATGACAGAGGCAGTGAGATACTAACTACTTTCATAATACACCTCCACTAATATGACAGGTCAGTGAGATATAAACACTTTCTCAATGCAACTCAACAAATATGACAGAGGCAGTGAGATACTAACTACTTTCATAATACACCTCCACTAATATGACAGGTCAGTGAGATATAAACACTTTCTCAATGCAACTCAACAAATATGAGTTGGAGAGATACTAAACACTTTCTCGATGCAATATGACAAGGAATAATAAAAATAAGCTCCAGCTACATTCCCATGTTTGTGGTGTTCTCCCCTCTCCCCCTCGATGCTATCATACTGCCTCTCGTCGTTTTCACAGCCTGGTGTTCTCCTACATGGCAGCAATGGCATCAGTGTATGGAAACAACGTGGCTCAGCTCAAAGCTCAGCTCAAACTGGTGAGAGAATCCACTGTCTGTTTCTGTGTCTGTTTCTCTGTGTGTGTTTCTGTTTCTGTGTGTGTTTGCGTCTGTTTCTGTGTTTCTGTGTGTGCGTGCGTCTTTTTCGTGTATGTGTGTTTCTGTGTGTGTGTGTGCAAGTTTCTGTGTTTGTGCATCTGTTTCTGTCTCAGTGTGTGTGCGCGAGTTTCTGTGTGCGTGTTTCTGTTTCTCTGTGTGTTTCTCTGTGTGTGTGTGCACGTGTCTGTTTCTGTTTCTCTGTATGTGTTTCGGTTTCTGTGTGTTTGTGCATCTGTTTCTGTCTCAGTGTGTGCGAGTGTGTGCGTGTCTGTTTCTGTTTGTGTGTGTTTGCGCATGTTTCTGTCTCATTGTGTGTGTGCGCGCGCGTTTCTGTTTCTAAGTGTGTCTGCTCTGTATGAAATACATGTTTCTTTCAAAGTTGCATATTTGAGAACTATATAATGAATGGATGTGTATGATGGAGAATTGGATGAAATTATTTTGTTAGCTCCAATTTATTTTAACTGCTACACCTCACGAATTATAAGAAATCTGAACCAGGATTGGGTGCAGGAATAGTGATGTGCCTAGCCCTGCATACCCTGCCTGATCTTGATAATTATAGATATTTATTAAAGGGTTTGAGTGTTCTGTTCACAGGAGGGCCGTGACAAGCAGTTTTTGGTGAAGCGGATTTCGGAGCTGACCCCAGCCAATCAGAAGAAGTCTGTGGGTCCTTCAGGCAGCGTGGTTGACATCTCTGAGACCAGGGAACTCTGGGAATGAGGGGGTGCTGTTTAAAACAGTTCAATATGACTGTGATAGAATGACATTGTAGTTGAGGAACAAGACTATAGTGACTAGAATTACATTGCAAATGCACTTTAAGATCCCTAGACTGCACTGTAGTAATAATATAACTAGAATATGTTTATCATCAAGTTGTACCATGCGTTTCTTTCTGACAGACAGCACAGGCGTCTACGGGGGACTGTTCTAAACAAACAAGGAATTATGTTAAAATCAATTTTATAAACAATCGAGCTCTAGGTGAAAGTATATTGGATATACTCTCCATAGCCATTCGAGCATTTTGTCAGAAATCAGGCTTTGTTGCCTTGCCAGTTCATTTACACCCTCTAAATGCAGTTTCAGCTGCAGCTTCCTCTGTGCTGGACGGCTTGCAGCAGCAGCAGGTTATGCTCTTTGCTGTTGTTTTTAATTGCGTATTAGGTGCAGCAGGTTATGCTCTTTGCTGTTGTTTTTAATTGCGTATTAGGTGCAGCAGGTTATGCTCTTTGCTGTTGTTTTTAATTGCGTATTAGGTGCAGCAGGTTATGCTCTTTGCTGTTGTTTTTAATTGCATATTAGGTGCAGCAGGTTATGCTCTTTGCTGTTGTTTTTAATTGCATATTAGGTGCAGCAGGTTATGCTCTTTGCTGTTGTTTTTAATTGCATATTAGGTGCAGCAGGTTATGCTCTTTGCTGTTGTTTTTAATTGCATATTAGGTGCAGCAGGTTATGCTCTTTGCTGTTTTTAATTGCGTATTAGGTGCAGCAGGTTATGCTCTTTGCTGTTGTTTTTAATTGCATATTAGGTGCAGCAGGTTATGCTCTTTGCTGTTGTTTTTAATTGCGTATTAGGTGATTTGATTTTTTTTTTTCTTCATGATTTAGTTGTGTACCTTTTGATTTCTTCAGAACTTGCATTGCAGATGTAAAAATAAAAGTAAGAATATTTTAAAACATAAAAAATATTTTCTGCCAACTGGGGTTTTTTGTGTGTTGTATAATATATGCTACAGATGTAATTTTGTGTTTTTTTTTTTTTTAAGTCCACAAAAGGTGCCAAACCCACCAACATTTTATATAATTAGAGAAGAACTTACTAATATATGATTTAGTGTGTCTCCCCTCACTCCAGTCCTAAGTTCTTCACCTGGGATAACAGGAATCTTTATAGTCTTTCTGAAAGTTTTTGTATTTGTGGAGTAAATCTAGGAATCCGTCCTTTTGTATGTGTGTGGCATTACATGAGAATAACTTCCTCTATACAAAACTGTTACGGCATTACAGGGTTAAGGTTAAATTACCTTAATTTAACGTATTATTATTATTATTATTATTATTATTATTATTGGCAAGGGGTCTTGTGGACGTTTTTCCTGAAAAAAAAAAAACTACCTTACACAGTGTTTGCTCCAGGACTTACAGACTGAGGGTCAATGTGGCCCCCACTCTAAATTTTAGGGGGACATTTTCTTCAGTGATTGGGTCAATGTGTTTGATAATTCAGAACCAACCACCATTTCTTATTTGTGTTTGTTTTTAAATATGCCAGCAGAGTTCACTGACCTTTTGTTTCTGAAGAACAAAAAATAAAACTGTAAAGCTGTCGATACAACCAAGGTGTCTCTACAATACTCACTGTCACTGTTGGGGAAAATATTGGGAAATGTGTCACAGTGATGCTGGTGTATCATGGAGTAGAGGATTGTACCAGATCACATTAGAACAGGGGTTTGCAATCTTTTTAAGCTCCATACCCCTTTCCAAAAAAGTAGTCCACCGCATACCCCCATCTGAGACAGAGTCATAATAAAATGAAAACAGAAAAAAAGGTCTGTACAATAACATGATACAACAAAACACACAAGCCTTGGAGTGTGTGATGGATACAATTATAAAAGTTACAGTAATATAATGGAAAAAAAATATATTACTTTTGGATAAAAACAGTCCCTCAAACAGGTTTCTAGTTGTTGGAAACATCATTTTATTGTAAATATTAATTAATTAAAATCAACGAAGCCTCCGTGCTAGCCTCATATCACTCAGAAATGACATAGGACTATTCCATGATAGCAAATGGCAATCATGTATTTTTTATTGATAATAAAATTACAGAAAAGAAGGCAAAGAAAAGTTCACTACCCACGCATCTCTACAGCTGACCTCATTACCAAAACATATTACTGGCATTTTTAAATTCTTGGTGACTAAAACGTACAGTACTGATGCTAATTAAAAAAAAACAATAATGAAACGTTTACCTAGTATGTGATGGATGTCCCTGCTTGTTACCACACAAATCACTGATGAGGGCAGGGAAATTGGAGAGAGCTTCAGTCGCAAGACATTTTTGGCGTTTTTAATCTCTGACGGTATTTAGTCTTGATCGCCCTTTGCTAGTAATGTTCTAGTATTGAGCCAACAATCCATATTTGTTCATTGGATTGAAAACTAAAAACTCTCACACCAGACGTAACGGCCTGTCAAACTAGACCGCATGGCAATACTTTGGTTTCTTATTGGCCATACATTCTGTATTTTGAAATGAACCAATAGTACTTAATAAACTTTAATCGGGTCATTGAAAAAAAAAAAAAAAATCGACTTGCAGGCATGAACGCACACAGGAAATAAAATGAGTTAAAGATCAGGCTTTTAGTTTTTTTAAAATATGTTTTTTTTTTCACAAAGGCAGACTGCAGTAACTACCCAACTGGTTATATGACATTTAAACAACAGGGTTTATTTATAACGTACATATTTAATATGTAAATTAGTCGTGTGTGCGCTGAACGCTGTCACAGCACAGTCTGGTGTTAGAGATTAAACGTTGATTACATGATAAAAGTTTGCAATAGATTGGGAAGTGGTACTAAATAAAATGCGTTGTCTGCCATTTCAGAATTTTTCTCGCGTACCCCAGTTTAAAAAACGCTGCTAGAAGAAACCACATTACCAACAGATACAGTTTAACAGTCGTATTTAAATGCCATTGTCCTGACTGGTAAATTCTTACCTTCCAGCTCCCCCTTTATTTTGACAATTGCCATATTAAAAACGGCATTTTTTTTTTGTTTACATTTTTCATTCTTAGCCCCCAAGTAAATATTTTGTACAGTTTTCAAAGCAATTGTTGCTTTATTTTTACAACACACGTTGATGTTATTGATATGATAAACGCGTATATCTGCTTCAGGTACTGTGTAATGGATTTTTTTTCAAGGTTAAACGATGGCCCGTGTTACAGAGAACATTAGCAATTAAATGTCAAATATACAATATGTATTTCGTTGGTTTTGTGGATTTGCTATATTTTAATACTGCACATAATGATATGGTTTGGAAAATGCTACTTACCAAAACCATGCTGCACGTGAACTGTATTGCATAATAATTTCCTTTATTCCGATTCCAGTGGTGTTATCTCAATGCAGATGCATTATATAAAGTGTTGTATAAAATCACATACTGAATTATTTTGGGACATAATTTTACCATTTTTTTTTGTCATAGAAAAGACACATTTCACATATTTTATAACGTTACCGTAGTCTACTATTTATATATATATATATATATATATATATATATATATATATATATATATATATATATATATATATATATTATTTAACATCATGTAATCAAAGAAACTACAAAATTATATCGTAAAAGTCTACCGGAAAACATAGTAGTAGTACTTCCTGCGACATTTCAAAGTTTTTCAATTTTTGTAAGTTTTTCGTTGAGTATGCGTGAAAACTACAAAGCGGTGTGTAACTCAATATGTTAACGTAACATGTTTCCTTCGACTTTATGAAGCAACATTAGTTAATTCCAGGGTAATGCTAAACTGTTGTTCATAGCTGAATATAAACACTCACCATCCAGCCGCTCGAAGGAAGGGTTGGGTTTAATTACACATCAGAGAGACGCGCAGCTTATCCAATCATATGACAAGATTACAATATAAGGGCGGGTACTATCTAATCACCGCTCCAATAACAAACAACAAAAACTGAGATTGGCAGCATTTTAACACCAATCAATCCGAAGAGGGAGGCGGGTCTGAACCGGTTTTTCAGCCAATTGCGGGCTTCCCCCTGATAAACACGGACGCCGAGTGAAAGGAAGTTTACATTCACTCAGCTGTCGTCTTTCTGTTGGATTCGGTTTATTTTCAAGTCGAATTAAAAAAAAAAAAAAGGTTTTAATATCATTTAAAAGATGAATATTCTGCCGAAGAAGAGCTGGCACGTCCGCAACAAGGATAACGTCGCGCGCGTGCGGAAGGACGAGGCGCAAGCCGCTGAGGAGGCGCGTGAGAGGCAGCGCAGAGTGGAGCGCGCCGAGCAGGAGGTAACCATGGCGATTTATTTACTTTGTGTTTTTAATTTTAATAAACGTAATTTTAATAATCTTCGGGTGAGACATAAACCCAAGCTCCTATTGTAAGTGACTCCGCAGCAGCAGTTATGATGTATAGTTCACTCCTATAAGTCGTTTTGGATAAAAGCGTCTATTAAATGATTTTATATATTATTATTATTATATATAAACAATCGTAAGCAAATACATTTCAAGTGTTACAATACAAGTAATACAATAAGAGCAAGAAATACAATAACTTTTGTTCAAGCAAAGTACAAGTGTGACAAACCACAATTCAATAATACAGCAGATAATAGTGTATATATATAATCATTAAATTCAATGACAAACATTTTAACTATTTAAGACACTTAGTCAAAAACTGTACACGATTCTTTTAATATTTCTAAATATAACTATTTCTATGGATTTTCAAAGTTTATTTTAGTTTTTCTACATGGACCATTATTTACCATTGTGAATAAATAACATATATACATTAGTTGCAACATTATGACTGTAAAGGTTAATAAATAATAGGTAACTTTTTTTTAATTAATGGTTAATAGTTGTTTTTTTTTAGTTAATACTTTTCATAGCATTTACTCCAGTCTTAAATATTTCTTGAAAGGAGAACATTCCATGTAAATGATATAAAACTGAAACTGCTTTAATGCGTGTGAAAGTCCCTGAATAGTAGTACTTTAGTTGTTTGGTCCTAGTTTTATAAAATTAATAGCTTTATCCTCCGCTCTAAATTTAATTAAAGACTGGAGAAAAAGCTTTGAAGATACAGTCCCACTAGTCTTGTACAGTAGGATACATGCGGGAGGTTATCTTGGCAGGTTCATTTATATCAGTGTGGATACTTATAGTGTACCAAGTGGGTGGAATTACATACAATGTAAAGTTAATCACAAACTTACCTCTCTATCTGTCTGTCTCTCTATCTGTCTGTCTGTCTGTCTCTCTATTTGTTTGTCTGTCTGTCTCTCTATCTGTCTGTCTGTCCGTCTGTCAGGCCCGGACGAATTTCCTGCGCAATAAATCCCGCGCTTCACTTCCCGAGTCCGGGAATGCAGCGCTGGGAGGAGAGGAGGAGGGAGAAAAGGAGGGCGAGAGGCACCTGGACCTGTTTGGAGAGAGGGATCTAGGAGGAGGAGAGAAGAGGGGCAACAAGGAATATGAAGCCGACAAGAAGCAAGAGCAGGCGAGTGACTCTGTGTGTGAGAGAGCGGGAGGGGCTTGGGTGAACTGTCCTGCAAATGAGCGCACAGGCTTACACTCGGGTACACAGTGTTTCGTAAGACAATGCAGTTACTGTTTTGGTTTTATATACAAGTCCTTGCGGCAGACTCCTCGTAGTTTGAAAACTGTAAATATGTTATAGTATGTGATTCAGCAATAAATTATATATGAGAGAGAGAGTTCACAAATAGCAAACAGCTCTCTATCCAAGGATAATCGGGATCCAACAGGATACTCCCTTAAACTAGAAATACTTCATGAAGAAGAAAAGTAACTTAATAAACTGAAAACTCGCTGTTTTTAATACTTAAGCTACAGCGCTTTGAGGTTCGTATCCAGCCCTTGCCTTTCCATTCACACAGTCAGCAGGGCTGCAGATGAACCGGAGGCCTCATTCCTGCTGGAAAGCTTCACCAGAGCAATACATGTTGCCAAGCAACCCGGCTTGTGAAGTCTGTGCCTTAACTTGTCGGGCGTCAGGCCAGTGGGGGTCGCTGAAGGTGGATTATGAGGTGAACTTCCCTCAGCCAGTAGCTCGAAGGTTAATGCAGGGCTCCTTGTGGGCCACCAGCGAAGGTCTTCAAACAGGATTCAAACCAGGAAGCTCCTGAGTGCCTGTCTGAGTATTTGGGTCTCTGTCCCAACTAAAACAGAATTGACGAGGTCACTGAGTGTCTCCCCTGATAAAAGCACTGCTGTGTGGCGTGCAGGGGGAGTCCTGCAGTCAGGGGAGTGCAGGGGTCTCCGGGTGTCTCCCCTGGTAAAAGCACTGCTGTGTGGCGTGCAGGGGGAGTCGTACAGTCAGGGGAGCGCAGGGGTCTCAGAGTGTCTCCCCTAGTAAAAGCACTGCTGTGTGGCGTGCAGGGGGAGTCCTGCAGTCAGGGGAGCGCAGGGGTCTCGGAGTGTCTCCCCTGGTAAAAGCACTGCTGTGTGGCGTGCAGGGGGAGTCCTGCAGTCAGGGTAGCACAGGGGTCTCAGAGTGTCTCCCCTGGTAAAAGCACTGCTGTGTGGCGTGCAGGGGGAGTCGTACAGTCAGGGGAGCGCAGGGGTCTCAGAGTGTCTCCCCTGGTAAAAGCACTGCTGTGTGGCGTGCAGGGGGAGTCGTACAGTCAGGGGAGCGCAGGGGTCTCCGGGTGTCTCCCCTGGTAAAAGCACTGCTGTGTGGCGTGCAGGGGGAGTCGTACAGTCAGGGGAGCGCAGGGGTCTCAGAGTGTCTCCCCTGGTAAAAGCACTGCTGTGTGGCGTGCAGGGGGAGTCGTACAGTCAGGGGAGCGCAGGGGTCTCAGAGTGTCTCCCCTGGTAAAAGCACTGCTGTGTGGCGTGCAGGGGGAGTCGTACAGTCAGGGGAGCGCAGGGGTCTCAGAGTGTCTCCCCTGGTAAAAGCACTGCTGTGTGGCGTGCAGGGGGAGTCGTACAGTCAGGGGAGCGCAGGGGTCTCCGGGTGTCTCCCCTGGTAAAAGCACTGCTGTGTGGCATGCAGGGGGAGTCGTACAGTCAGGGGAGCGCAGGGGTCTCCGGGTGTCTCCCCTGGTAAAAGCACTGCTGTGTGGCGTGCAGGGGGAGTCGTGCAGTCAGGGGATCGCAGGGGTCTCCGGGTGTCTCCCCTAGTAAAAGCACTGCTGTGTGGTGTGCAGGGGGAGTCGTACAGTCAGGGGAGCGCAGGTTCGCATGCTGGCTGTAACAAAGTCGCCAGTCTTCATAGGGGACTCTGGAGGGAGCGTCGCATTGGCTCTGGTGCTCCCGGGGGCTAAGGAGACAAAACCGGCAGGGACTGTTTCACTTCCCCGCGCTACAGTGAACCCTGCTGGCCAGGCGCCCAGTGAGCTCAGGCGGATGCCTACAAAGCTGGCAGCTCGCTGACATCCGCTCTCGAATTCAGTGGGATCGGAGGACGCCCACTGAACCTTCAGTTGTCCTGAGCTGTGTGGCGAATTGCGGCCGTGAGGGAATGTAATTTGACATTTTAAATTGGTGAGAAAATCTGGGTAAAATAATTGGGCAGTCTAAACTGTATAAAATAAATAAATGAATAAAACAGGATTGACAGTGTTTTGTGTTTTTCTCTTGTTCAGGAAAAACGTGAGCGTGCGATTGGTCTGCTGGTGTCTCTAGGCCCCGCCCCTGGCACTGCCACGCCCTGGTACCTAAAGGAGCAAGGGAGTGAGAAGGAGGGAGCGCAAACGACAGGAAAGCAGGAGGAGACGAACAGAGCCAAGAAACAGAGGACAGAGCCCGGTGAGATCGTACTGTTTTTTAGATACAGATCTTTAGTGTACTGAGTGATGAACTGAGGGACAGCCTTTACACCGATTAACCCCACTTGTACACCCAGGCTACCAAACGATGTGAGCTAAACTGCACAAACAGATTATACGATTATTTGGATAAGATCAACACATGCGGTGATCACTGGTGTTAATTGGGATGGTTTACCAATCAGAGTGAAACGAGTAAAGAAACAGCTGCTTGGGATTGTGTGGATCACTGTTCTTCACAGAGTCTAAGAAATGCAGCGATCTTCACAAACCCAAGCAGCAGTTTCTCCACTCTTCACTCTGAATAGTAAATCCGTCCAATCGACACCAGCGCCCCTCCCCTGATTGTCAGCACCTGATTTCAGTGGAGCGGTCTATCGCAAAAAAACAGGTTCATGCAGCAAAACAAATCCTCTGAAATGCTGCCTTTCAACTAGGGGTGTTAGATTCTGATTCACGTCCTAAACTTTTAAACTGTAGGATTAACAATTTAAACTTTATCGTGTTTGAAATGATGGTAACCACTCTGCTGACTCATAACAAGAAGCACTCCTGCCAGCTCCTGTTTGAAGGCACAGGTTGGTTTGTGTCTTCAGTTCTATGGAAGTTCTGTACTGTACAGTAATTCTGTGCGTTTGTGTCCGTCAGAGAGGGGGAGCGAGAAAGAGAAGAAAGACGAGAAACTGAAGGCTCTGCTCGACCCGCTCAGAGACATGGAGAGAATAATGAAGAAAAAGAGGAAGAGCGAGAAAAAAGAGGAGAGGAAAAGCAAGGAGAGGAGGAGAGAGGAAGCAGGGGGGAGGTGAGGAACTAGCTGAATATTGACAGCGTCTGTCTGTCTGTCTGTACAGGGTCATTCATAAACAGTGCAAGGTTTTTCATTTTTTTCCCCAAAGTTATAAACAGTATTGCATGAAAAAATAAAATTAAGCAAATTTCACTGTTTAGTAAATTACAGAAATGCGAAAAAATAGACATTATACAAACATTTCATACTGTACTTCAGTACATAAAACCTCTCGAATATACATCATCCCCACAATTTCACCTTCCAAGGAAGTGCAAGACTATCTGAAAGCAATTCAGCATAGTAAAGGATGTCGCATTTTAAAATTAAAATCATGTTTGCTGTAGCATGCGTTTCTTTCAAAACTGCACATTTAAAACCTCTATATCAGGGGTCGCCAACCCTGGTCCTGGAGAGCTACTGTGGCTGCTGGTTTTCGTTTCAACCAATCTCTCTGTTACTTAATTGCACCAATTATTGGCTTAATTAGTCAAGATGAACAGGTGTTCCAGATCTTTAGCCACTGATGATGTAAAGACACCTATAAAACCTGCAGGGCAGGGGCTCTCCAGGACCAGGGTTGGGACCCCTGCTCTATAGCCATCAAAAGAGCACAGCAGGTAAGACAAAACAAATCTTGTGAAGCACGCTTGGAACCCATAAGTGGCTCAGCACAGCTGTAAAGGAAGCAGTGGCGAGAGGATATTTTCAACTCAACCAACCCAGGATACACGGAAACAAGGAACTGATAAAGTGGGGTGTGTTTGACCTTGTGTAGAAGAGATGTGTGATCTGTGTCTGGAACAACATTGTAACCCAAGCCAGGAAATTGAGAGTGTTTAGATACTGTTAGGAAAACAGAGTGGAAGCAGAGTTCACACAGTTTGGTAAGATATGTAAGACAGGCACTCATTAGTGCGAGTGAGACAAGCTAACTGAATCCTCTCATGACGACAGACCAGCTCCATAGCATAGGTTTCTCTCAGAACATTAGGCAAACATGATCTGATTTCTGTTTATAACTAGGTGCTACATTGCTGTGTCTAACGATAATGTTTAAGCTACATGTGTGTAACTTCTGAATATTGGAATCAAGAAATGGAAACTTCCTGCCATAGCCATTGGTAACGTGCGCAGTCATTTCCAGACATTACGTTTGTTTCCTTGCAGAATTAGTAGGCACAATCACTTCAAGCCACTTGCAAGTCTGGTAACTGGAGATGCACAGACTCGCAGAGATGGCCTCAGTTTTGACTTTCTCTCTCTCTCTCTTTTTGTCTGTTCTGTTGCTCTTCAGCTCGTCCCTGGAGCGATTGCGCGAGGAGAGGAGGCGGAGGGAGGCGACAGAGCGACTGCGAGCGCAGGCCCTGCTGAAGAAAGGGAACGAGGCGGAGGGGAAAGAGAAGGGAGAGGAGGAGGAGGATGACAGGAGCAGACCTTACAGCAGCCAGTACCATCCAGAACTGTCCAGGAAGAGGCAGAGAAGAGACATGGGCAGCGACCCGTACGGCTTTAATATAAAAAAGAAATGAGGGGCTTCCAGAGCCCACGCTGTGTCGCTCCCGGCGCACTGTTCCACTGGAAACAGGTGCATCTCGTCTAGTGTTGAAAGTGTGATTTGGGCCACTGTAGCCCAGTCTGTTGCTTGTTATAATACAATGCTCGAGGACACCTCAGACAGCACAGTGTCGTATCTCATCCCCAACGGGGTCAGACTGCTGTGTGAAGCACGGCAACGAAAGGCGTGTGCTGAACAGACAAGCTGTTTAGAACAATGGCTGCTAGAAGCGAATGCAGCATTGAAAACAAACCCAAGTTTTTTATTTTTCTTATTTCGTGACGAAACCTCATTTAATAAGATATGTTTAATTAATATTTAGTGAATAAGACCACTGGCAGCTGCGTAAAGACCAAAAATAAAAAAAACAGCCACAAATGTTTGTTCTGCTTCAGCCATCTAAACTTGTTTGCATATATTTAATCAATCCCACAATCCAAGGTGACCTTTGACAGCACTGCAGCTGTGATAGACCAGCATCCTCTGAGCTCACTACATTCAGACCACATAGACAGGAGAATCATTCAGAGCTATTCAAATCAGAAATATATCTATGTGAGCGCAGGCCCTGCTGAAGAAAGGGAACGAGGTGGAGGGGAATGAGAAGGAGGGGGAGGAGGATGACAGGATAGATATATATATATATCTCTATATATATATCTCTATATATATCTATATATATATATATATATATATATATATATATATATATATATCTCTATATATATATATATATATATATCTCTCTCTATATATATATATATATATAATATAGAGAGAGAGAGAGAGAGAGATATATACCGGATTCTGTCGCGTCAACACCTCTGTTTTTTTATAGACACTGCAAGAGCTTGTAACTCAGGCACCTTTTTTTTTGTATTGAACATTTTAATACTATGGTGTTACTTTGGATGTTAATTTATTGTTTTGTGTTTCCACACTGGACACTGCAGTTTATTACCTGCAGAGATTATGTAAAGCCCTTGATTTTAGTGGATCTAAAATTCACGTGTTTATATATACTTTAAATGTAGCGATTTGTATTGCTTTTTGACGTGGGTTTGCACTGGACACTGCAGCTTTAGAGTTTAATGTTTGTTTTCTGAAAATATTTGAAATGACAAAACAGCGGACATAGTGCAGCAGCTTTGAATTGTATCTCACCAGTCATTAAATATGTTAACTGCACGTCTTGATTCTTCATCGTGACTGTGTGCTGTGCTCTACTTTTTGAATTTTATGCACACCTAATTCCAGACATAATCTATCTAACTCCCTCTGCAGTAATGCCCCCCTGCTGGTCGATGAGTAGAGTCGCATCTCTGTCTATCTATATCATGTAATAATATACCCAATGATACATATTTAAAAGGAATTGAAAATACACACTTTGATATGGTAGCAGATCAGTGCCACAGGGATGAATATGGAAATAAAATATTAAAGACAGAGAAAGATGGCAATTGGTTTTTTTAGGTTTTTGAGTAGAGTTTTGTATGAAACACAAGACGATCATAGATTTGTAAGGGGGAATATTACTCAACGCACGAGCAGAAGTTAAAGCAGATACAAATGATACCTTGATGAGGATTATAAAGAACACATGGAGAAAATGAAATGAAACAGTGGTGGCTTAGAGACCTGGGCTACAGAGCCAGGAAGCTGTTGCTGCTGTACATATTATTAATAGACCAATACATGTTTACTGAAACATTGTAGGCCAGAAATGCTTTAAATATGAATGGGAGGAAATGCTATTGAGTAAACTAGATAAGAAACCATACAAATAAAGATATGTGGATGACATGGAAGGAACATAATATGGACACATGGAGAAGAATCTTATATAGTTTCATAAATTACCAAATTATATTTACCCTAACATTTCGGTGGATTTAAGGTGGACAAAATCTGAAATTGAATTCTTAGACACCTTGGTTAAACTTGATCGAGGATCTATTAAAATAGATCTTTACTTCAAACCTACTGACATGCATCAGTATCTGCATATGTCATCTGCACATCCTATCTATACTAAAAGAGCCATGCCCAAAGGACTGGGTACAAGGATAAAAAGAATCTGTTCTGATGAAAATTACTACAAAAAACAGAATGGAATTAAAAATAAATCTTAAGAGGATATAAAGAACAAATTATTTCTAACACACTTTCTCTTGACAAATGTATGTTAAATGTTGGGCAAATGCTGAGCAAAGAAATTGTAATAAAACGATAAACATTTCTACTAAAAGGCTTTCTCTGTGCCAGTGTTTTGAAGACTGAATAAGACTTCTAGTTGAAACATTTGCCATTGAATTTAAGTTTTAGAACAAAGAAGGAACCACACATTTGAATATGCAAAGCATGCTTGCATGCATAAATAAATAAATAAATAAAGCAAGCAATTGGTACCCTTGGGAACGCTTGCACTTGGCAGTTAAAACACTCACCTTCCTCTTTACTAACGCGTGTAAATACTCCCTCAGTAACCGGGCTCTCTGCTTGTTCCGTATCTGCAGGGAGACTCAATTTCCTCTCCGTTGTTGGTTTGCATGGTTTTCAATTCTGCTTTAATGTAGATACTATCGAACAGCCCTCTGGTGGTCAAATGGTGCATCACCGCGTCTGTCACATTTTAATTCACGTATCCTCCACCTTCCCTCTGGTTTTCACGACGCTCAGTCAGCGTGCATGAATTTTTAATCACCTGTGTACACAGCACGACTGAAGCAGGAAGCAGCGTGCGTGTTCTGTTCTATTGGGCTCACAGAGGGACTCATGTCAGCAGGTTTCCAAGGGGGGGGGGGGGCCTGTGTCCCTGCAGCTCAAAAACTATACCTTTAAAGTGATGCTACTATGAATAAAGGAAGACATTGGACTATAAAAGTACATGAACACTGGGAATTGTACCAGTGTTTGTCTAATATAAATACTCAGCACAGATTTGTTTATTTGGTACAAACGGAACAAAATAAAATGAATCTGAACACTTTTTTTTATAGAGTTTTCTATTATATTTAATTTCAGCTACAAGCCTTTCTTAATTGACGATTGACTGAAGACGCCGAGAAAGACTTCTAATGGAAACGTCTGTCCCTCAAATTTCCCTTCTAAAGTTTATTTTAGTGCGACGACATTGTATTTCATAGTTATAGACGAAGTTCAATCCTGTACACTATTTTATAAAATCTCAGGACCTAGCCCTGAGCACATTTCAAAATTAAAATATCTGTAAAAAGACAAGGATCTGTAAGTGATACTTTGGAAGTTTCACCTTTAACGGAACAACTATATAAAAGTTACTTGCAAGAACTTGCCAGCTAATCTTTGCCATGTGCATGGGATCCTCTGTAAACCCACCTGTGGCCTCATTTTGTCTGGCTATTTCTTTCCAAAACAATACATTTAAAAATAAATAAAACAACAAAGTCCATTGTGCTTACTTTGCATCCATACTTTAAACAACTTCAGACTTCCTGAGGTTTTTTTTTTTAGCATTGAGACATGAAGAATATTAAAAGATTGTTTAAAAATGTAAATTAAAACTAAATAGATGCAAAGCAGAAACGTTATGAGCAAAATTGCATTTGAGTTTTCCATAGTAAATATTTTTTTGGCCGTCACTTGTAGACACCTTCCCTTCGTAAGATGGGCTGAATGGCCTCCTCTCATGTGTAAACTTTATGTTCTTATAAATTCTCAAGCCAATCCAAACTACGTATGGTGTTTATTTATTTTAAATAAAACACGTTATAATAAGTAAATACGTACAGCTGAAAAGCTGGTTCTAGTTTCGCATGCTGGGTGACTGGCCCATTCATAGTACGAATGAGAAGACAGGTATACCAGGATACAGGGTTAACCACACGATACACAGGCAACTTGCATACCAATCGAAGCTTATCCAGTTATACCCACATTGAACGTAAAAGGCCTATAAGGAGGCTAAGAATGTAGGATAAAAGTTCAGTGAAAATATTCATTGCAGATGAAGTGAGACAGACAGACAGTTCATACATTTAGAATGATAACCCTTACAAAATCAAGGGAGACGGTTGCTGTAAGTCTTTGAAAATTAACTCTTTTATTATGATACAGCCATTTACTTTCAGTTATTTATTTATTTACGTGGTCTTTCTTTAGCCCTCATTTTTTTCAGGCTATCTTTCCAAAACGGAATTTTAAAAAAAAAAAAAAAAAAAAAAAAAAAGAACTGTCAAAAAAACAAAAAGACCATCGTTCTCTTGCTGAATTCCTCGCTATTCATATTTCTTTTTAAAATCGCAGCTCTCAAACAAGGAGGGACGACCCACTTTTGATCCACAGTCCGTCGAGGGGAAAAAAAAAAACTGGGAAAAATAAAAAAAAAAGGTCAGAATATTCACATTGATATTTTATGGGTTTATGCCCTTTCCCAAAAGTTGCGATTTTGTACCCAGCTTGTCTGTATAGCAGTTTTCTGTAGTGTTGCATTTACACTGGATTTAGGGGAATAAACAGATCACTTCAGAAAACGTTCTTCCATAACACACCAGCCATGTTCCTTTACTTGCAGATAAATCAAAATAAAAGGTTGCCTGAAAACTTGCCCAAGTATTTTACAAAAAAAAAAAAAAAAGGAATTAATGCAATACTCAGTAAGCTGTTCTAGTCTGAGGTTAAAGAAACCAACAGTCTACAAACTTTAATGAAGTATTAAGAGAAATGTACCTAGAACGTTTGAAAGCACAATCAGAGTTTAATAGTCGGCCGCCTCAGCTTTCTGATTCATCAGTTATGAACTCGCAGGTCTCGTATTAGAAGAGGCATCATTGGCATGGTTTGAGCAGACAGCCCAAACTGAGCAAGATCTGTCGTACAGTAAGACACTCTACTCTATAAATGTGTATATGAAACTGGATTTCATCTCTAAGCGTTTTTAACTTGAGTTTAATTTGAGTCGGGTCCTATCTTTCATAATTCTCCACCGCAGTGGGATGATCACTCTGTTCCAATTGGAATAATAAAGCAAGCTGGTTTGCTGTAACCTGACGTTTAAGGGTATTGATAAAGTAGGATGGATATTTAAACAGTCCTCTGCTTAGGTAAACTTGTTGTAAGGGTTTGCTGGTATTATGAAAAAAATGTGTGCTGCTTCACTTGTTTTTTTTATATTGTCTACATTACACGTTTCTTTCATTGTAGTACAAAATGTTATCTAGACTGAAGTGCATAAAATAACAGGTAGGGCTGAATTACAGCAATCAAACCTTTTTTTTTTGACGCATCAGATAGAAGAGAGTTTAAATGCTTGTGTCTTTCGATCATTTTCATTACTCATTTGGGTCTTCACTTCCATCTGTATTCAAACTTCTTGGAGCTTCTCATTGAACTTCCTGCATTCCCAGCTAAACCAGCAGCACATTTTGCCAAGCTAAAAAGGGCGTTTACAAAAGGAGTGTAATAATGATTGGAATTGCGTCTGAATTGAAAAAGAAGCCATTCTGCGTTTGCCTTGATCTGGTAAATGCAGAGATATTGCAAGAATCTGTTTTGTCATGTTTGTCGAGTGGATGATACAATGCTGTCTATGCAGTCAAAAACAGCAGTACGATTAGCACCAATCTTGGACTACCTAATGTTAGGTAAGGCAGTTTAAGATTCACGCTTAAAAATCAGGCTCTACTCCGAGCAAGAACAACATACAAAAAGAACTACATCAAGTAGTGAAGCATTAGCAGAAAACTACAGAAAAAGACAAGTGTTAAATTACTATTTCTGCAGAAGGGCATAATACAACCACATAAACGTCATGGTAATATTTTGACTTTTTTTGATCTTTTTTTTCCCTCCCGGACACAAACCAAGGAGCAAAAACTGAGCTCTCTCTTCTCCGAATCCTCCTGGTTCATCTTCTGGTAATCCCCTGCGGACAGGCAGGCAGGCAGACAGACAGGACAGGCGGGTGTGGTCTCCCTGCTCAAACGGACTCTGAAGTTGGAGTTCTCGGTTTAGTTCAGTGTAGCTGTGCAGTTATTTCTTTGTTCACTCTCTCTCTCTCTCTCCCCCCCACCCCACCCTCTTGCTCATATTCCCATTGCGATATTCCGGTGCATCTCCTGGTTTTTCCCCGGATTTCTGCGGCTCAGTCATTGTAAATCCCGGTCTTCCAAGTACCGGTATTCGAAGGTGAACCCTTCCTTCTTGCGCTGTCCCCACTTCTCGTAATCGAAGTAAATGTACGTCCCCTGTGGAGGCAAGATGAAGAAAGAGAGAGGTCAGTAACTCTTAGGTTAAGGGGGCAAAATAATAAACTAGGCAGGGATACTTTTCTGAGAATTAACCCTTTGCAGTCCATTTATTAAGTGCGTGGCAGGTCCAATTTATTTTCACACGCGCAGTTAATTTTAGACGCGCTGTTTAAAAGTATTTTTTTCCCCCCCCACAGTCAAACGGGTTTAAAAGGCCCTGCATATCACATATGCTAAGAAACAAATAACATAATTAGTCGTACATACTGATCAATCATCTCCTGATCACTCGTTTTATCACCAAACTCCTCAATAATGTGATCCAAGTCATTATTTTATTACTATAACATCTCAAAAAAAGCTCTGCAAATGTCTGTGATATTCTCTGAGCGCTGATGCAGTATCAGCCAGCTTGTTTCCTTATGGCCGCCCCTATCTGATGCCAGGGGCAAGTACGACTAATCATGAGATAAGCCCTCCCCCCCCCCCCCCTTATTTTTTTTTTTTTTTCGGCTTGTCTCGGCTCCTCTCGCTCCCACTTGGCCATTGAATGGTTTTCTCGGCTTTTTTCAGAGAAAAAACGGCTAGAAACTCGTTTTTTGGATGATGTCGGACAGGGTCCGACGTTGGACCGCAAAGGGTTAACACATACGCATTACCGAATTGCCAATACTAAACACCTATTTTTAACAGACTGAACATTTTTTATATTTAAAAAAAAAAAAATACAGAAAGTCAGGTTGAATATGACTGACTTAGTGCAGAGATGTTCAAACTTTTAAAAGGAACTGTAGCTGAAAAAAAAAAATAAGTTCTATAGTTCTGTATTTATACCTGTGATTATTGCTGGGTTATTTAGCAGACAGAGTAAACATGTTAAAATGTAGCTGTTTGTTACTTTCTGCTGTAATTGCAATTACTGCAGCATAATTGTAATTGAACAAAATATCATTGTAATGGTAATTCTGCTGCAATTGTAATTACACACAAACCAGAACCACAGGGTAGAGTTGGAAATTAGAGAGGGTAGGAGAGTGGAGAGTGTATGGAATGGGCTGCCTAGTCATGCTGGAGGCAGAATCGCTTGACAAAGTTCGGAGATCAATCAGCTGCTCTGAACCAGACAAGCTCAGATGGGCCGAATGGCCTCCTCTAAACAGTAGCAACGACACGGCTAGTGTGTTAATAAAGGGCACGTGTAGAACAGCACTTCCATTCTGCTGACCTGCTCAAACTCATCCGTGATGGTTTTGGGTTCTTCGTGTCTCTGAAACCACATCATGTACTTGGTGTGGAACCTCCAGGACTGCTTCTTCAGGGCTTTAGCTGCCAGATACTGAGCCTTCGTACCCTGGAGAGGGAGAGACGGAGATTAATGAGGGACAGATACCACCTTAACAGAGAGACAGGAAGCATTTAATACAGGGCTACCAGTGTCAGATACTCTAGATGAGGCCTTACTAATGCATTGGAAAGTTTTAACATTACTTCCCTTGATTTAAATTCAACACTTCTCACAATATATCCGAGCATCTTGTTAGCCTTTTTTATAGCTTCCCCACATTGTCTAGATGAAGACATTTCTGAGTCAACATAAACTCCTAGATCTCTTTCATAGATTCCTCCTTCAATTTCACTATCTCCCATATGGTATTTATAATGCTCATTTTTATTGCCTGCGTGCAGTACTTTACACTTTTCTCTATTAAATGTAATTTGCCATGTGTCTGCCCAGTTCTGAATGCTGTCTAGATCATTTTGAATGACCTTTGCTGCTGCAACAGTGTTTGCCACTCCTCCTATTTTTGTGTCATCTGCAAATTCAACAAGTTTGCTTACTATACCAGAATCTAAGTCATTAATGTAGATTAGGAATAGCAGAGGACCTAATACTGATCCCTGTGGTACACCACTGGTTACCTCGCTCCATTTTGAGGTTTCTCCTCTAATCAGTACTTTCTGTTTTCTACATGTTAACCACTCCCTAATCCATGTGCATGCATTTCCTTGAATCCCTACTGCGTTCAGTTTGAGAATTAATCTTTTATGCGGGACTTTGTCAAAAGCTTTCTGTTAATCTAAATAAACCATGTCGCATGCTTTGCAATTATCCATTGTCAATGTTGCATCCTCAAAAAAATCAAGCAGGTTAGTTAGACACGATCTCCCTTTCCTAAAACCATGCTGGCTGTCTCCCAGGATACTGTTACCATATAGGTAATTTTCCATTGTGGATCTTATTATAGTTTCCATAAGCTTACATCTTGTATTTCAGACAGACACACAGTCCTGTGCAGTACAATATAAACAGCATTGGGTATTACAGACAGACACACAGTCCTGTGCAGTACAATATAAACAGCATTGGGTATTACAGACACACACAGAGTCCTGTGCAGTACAATATAAACAGCATTGGGTATTACAGACACACACAGAGTCCTGTGTCTGCATGCAGTAGTATATAAACCACCTCAGGTATTAGACACATACACAGTACTGTACCTCCAGGTAGTAGAAGATAAAGAAGAGCGTCTCTGTGGACAGGCGCTGGTAGAACTCCACAGAGTCGGAGTGCGGAGGAGGCACTTGGTGATGGTAGGGTGGGGTCGGGCAGGGGTTCCTCATCAAGTACTGCCTGGAAGAACCAACGAGAAAACAGGACGGGGGTAAAAACGACAAGAGAACACATCCTTACAACACCTCCCTTCCACCAGGGGGAGTCAACACAGCAAACCGCTCTCCATGTCTATGAAACGGCCACATTAATGTACTTAACTCTCCTATTGCACAGCAGATTTTACAAAGTGATTAGTCACAACTGATCAGAGCAAAAACAGTACAGGTCACAATCACAGGTGAGACTGTTCAAGCTTATACTGTAATATTCACAGAAAACTGAATTCTCTGCCATGTGTATCAATACTGTTCTCAAAATGTGCAGTTTTGAAAGAAATACATGTTACAGAAAACATGTATGTCTGGTACTACACTAGGTTAAATAAATCTGTTTGCAAGCCATGCTTTGACAGTCTTGCACTTGACGGTGAAATCGTCCCCACCCCTTCACTGGCTTTTTTCCTGTCAATAACCAAATCAGACTCTTCCCTACTGGCTGACACGCTTTCAGCCAGTAACATGCTTCGACCCAGAAGACACTGCGGAGGTGAAATAACCCTGCAATCAGACATCCCGAGACTAAGGCACAGAAACACAAACGATAGTACATTTCTGTATTTGTACCTGCGATTACTGCTGGGTTATTCAGAATAAGCATGTTAATGTGTGCAGCTGTTTGTTAGCTTCCAGTGCAATGGTGTTTACCGTATCCTCTCCGAGTCCGAGGGGTGAGGCATGTGTGTCCAGGCAGACTCCTGCATGGCCTGCTGGTACAGCTGCTCTTTGGACAGGGGCACCGGCCCCAGCGGACACACTCCCAGCGAGGGAGGGATGTTCACCTCCGAGAGCTGGGTCTGCGGGGGCACAGCCGGGCCTCCGGGGGGCGCTGTGGAGCTGGAGAACAAGTCTGGGGACGAAGAGGAGGAGGTCAAGGGTGAGCTTGGGAGGAGAGAGAGGGGCTGGGGGCCATCTAGGTTGTACATGCTCTCAGATGCACTCGAAGTTATTTTAGGCAAATTTGATCTTTGTAGAAAAAGAAATTCAGAAATCACTTCTTGCAAATTGTAATTTTACCAGATTGAGCAACCAGATAAAATGAGACATGGAGGTTAGTTAAACAGTTTTTGAAATGTTACTCAAATCTTACATGGATGCCCAATTCACATAACATAAAATTTAATAAAACCTCAGCTGCAAAAATTATACAATCTGCTTAACTCAATAGGATGTCGTAAATACAGGGTTCATGCAGTTAGGATACAAAATTTCAAGGACCGTTTTCAAAGACCTAATTTAATGAGTTTGACAATTTTCTATGACAACTAATAACAGAAAGCTTCAGCATTAACAGTTTATTTAACTGTATAATAAATAAACATCTCAATTATCAGTATAGAGAAGCTCTGGACCACTAAACTTTCTTATTCAGTAACACAGACTCAGTTTTGATATCTATAGGCAAGTGTTTCATTCTAAAAGCAGCACAACAATTCAGTGTGTTAATGTCAGGAGCAATAGTCCAATCACTGTGTCTCAGTCGCAGGCGCTTAACTTTGTTAAAGTTGGAGGCAAACTGAAGGACAAACTGCTAAGTGTGTAGAGGCACACTTTATTTATCTTTTTACAATTAAGAAGCTCTAAGAAAAAAGGTTTTTATTTGAGATGACATTTTCTAAAGAAAACATATTGGAGAGCTCCACTGGGCTACCGAGTCATTTTAAAACACTGCTTTGACTTTCCTTTTTTATTGTATTATATTTTAAACCGTTTAAAGGCAAAATCATCGCAAAAACAGAACAGTGTGTATACACTGAGCAAAAAAAAGTACAGGGCCAGAATATAGGTTTGCCTCCCCTGTGCCTCATCAAGTTACAATTCACAGTTTTAAATAAATAAATAAATAAATAAATAAAACACAAACCACAACCTCTAAAAAGGTCACAAAATCAAGTACATGTGAAAATATTTAAAAGGTTTACCACGATAAATATATATCCCCCCCGTCCCTCGATTCTTTTGGCATTTCTACATGAATCATGGGAATGGACGTAGGAGAGGTCATTCACAGAATTGCATCTCTGGACTGAGAACTTTCACCCATGGCTGCATGTCAGACAATTCCACTGTACACAAGCTGACAGGGGTAATGGGCAGCAATGCCACCATGGGATGTACACATTCATTACAACTTCAAAAAGGTTTGCTGAAAATTAATGGGAAACACTTAGCTGTTGTAAAAACAATTTGCTAGTAAAAAAAAAAAAAAAAACACTCCACTTTTTCAATTGCTTTTTATAAAGGAAATGATAGATTCATGAGTAAAGCCGAGCCGTGTCACTTTCTGGGAACCTTTTTAAAACCCTCATTCCATACAAGGTCACGTACGTCACTCGGAAACTTTAATTGCAAACTACGCATACATGACCGAATTCTGGCTTCCGACTGGCAACACCACAAAACTGGCTCAATTTCAGACCTCTAGCAGTGCTGTCATAAACCAGTTTCCTGTGGGAGTGCCGCACCCACCTTTTGGAGACTAGGCTACTTCACCTATAGGGTGTCACAAGATTAAGGTTGGAGGGAAATGTAACCGGTTACATACGATTGGCTTTGTTACATGGGATTCCTATCCTGGAATGCTCGCTGAACCCCTCTGATCGAAGCAGAACCAGGATCTAGGCTGGTTTAATATCCAGCGCTCATCTCAGCAAGGCTGGTTTCATATCTCCCTCCTCCGACAGTGAGATGCTTATTCTATCGTGTGTGGCCAGTTTAAGCCTTGGTTCCTACCTCTGTCTGTGAGGCGCAGTGACGGGATCTGCTCTTCCAGTCCTGACCCCAGTGCTGCTCGTTCAGCCATCGATTTCAAGGAGCTCAGGGGCTCTGGAGGCTAGACAGAGAGGGTTCAAAGTCTTGGTTAATACAAGAGACTGGCAATAAATGAATGATCCTGCGGAAGTTACTTGGTGCTCAGATAGAAACAGAGGCGCAGGTCCCGATAGCTACCTTGATCTCCGGCTGCGTGTAGTTGAGAGGTCCGTTCAGCAGGTTCTGGCTCGGTTTGGTCTCGCTGAAACTGGGACTGGGCGAGCTGGGAGGGTTGATGGGCATCTGGACCAGTAAACTGGAGTTTGAACTGGAACCAGTCACACTGGGTAACTGGGAGCCACCGACACTCTCCTTCCTGATAGGGAACATGGATATCGGTGTTCGTGAACCAAATTAGAAGAAGTCATTCAGCCAAACCCTCTGGCAATCCCAGCTCCCCGCAACAGTATACAAGTGTAAAAGTATATTCAAATATCACTTTTATATTTATGTATTTCTTCCACACCTCCCCTTTTATGGTGATTCTCTCTAAGTTTGCCTTTACCTGGCTTTGAGCTTGACTGGAGAATCCTGCTGGGACATTCCAGTCAGCTCTGCTGGCCCACCCTACTCTACATATAGAGAGGTGGGACCAGCCAATGAGGACAGCTACACTGTGGCTCAACAGAACCCAGAACCACACAATACAATTGCAAACATCGTAAAAAAAGACGAGGGAAAGGTGAAACAAATAAAACTTCATTTGAACATATGATTAGAATGATATGATTAGAATGATCAGAAGCCAGGATTGAAACAGTCCCCTGTTTTATTTATTTAGTGTCCCCTCCTCTAAGTTGTTATTATTTATTTCTTAGCAGACGCCCTTACCCAGGGTGACTCACAGTTGTATACAAAATAAAATACATAAATTACAGTACAATTAAGAGCAAGATACTAAATACAATGACTTCTGTCCTAAATTCATGCAAAAAGTTGCATGAACTCCTAATAAACCTTCAGATATGATATTAGGACAGAGGGAAGGAGACACTTCAGAGTGGTGAGTGTGGAATGGGTGACCTAGGACTGCTGTTCAGGCACAAAGCACTTGGATCCTTCAAGACCCAACTTGACAAAGTTCTGAAATCAATCTGCTGCTAGGGATTGGACAAGCACCGACTGTCTGAACAGCCTCCTCTCGTTAAATTTACTTATGATCAACCGAAATCTAGTAATCTATTCATGCTGTGACAAGTACAAATTAGTTAGGAGCAGATGGATCGAAGACATTAAAAAAAGACTGATGAAAATTAAAAGGATTTAAGAATATTTTTTAGTATTTATAAATCTTGCTGGGAAGAACCTTTTGAAATAAACTGTCGAGTTAAAAGTATAATTTGTAAACCCAGTACCCCATCAAATTACATATAAAATGAGAAAGTCTTCTGTACAGTAGAACGCATCTTTTTGATCTTGTCATTTATAAAATTCTGAATACAAACATGGTCATTTTTACCAAGTAGCACATTTCAAAATAGCGTTTGCCTGAAGGGCAGCAGTGTGGAGTAGTGGTCAGGGCTCTGGACTCTTGACCGGAGGGTCGTGGGTTCAATCCCAGGGTGGGGGACACTGCTGCTGTACCCTTGAGCAAGGTACTTTACCTAGATTGCTCCAGTAAAAACCCAACTGTATAAATGGGGAATTGTATGTAAAAAATATCTGTATACTGTGTATAATGTGATATGTTGTAACAATTGTAAGGTCGCACTGGATAAGGGCATCTGCTAAGAAATATTAATAATAATAATAATAATAATAATAATAATAATAGTCCAGCATTAACCCTTTGCGGTCCATTGTCGGACTGGGTCCGACATTGCAATTATTCCTCACAGGTCCTTTGTCGGACTGGGTCCGACATCATTATAGCAACGCAAAAAACGGGTGTTTAGTCGTTTTTTCTCCGGAAAAAGCCGAGAAAACCATTCAATTGCCGAGTGGGAGCGACAGGAGCCGAGACAAGTCGAAAAAAAAAAAAAAAAAAAAAGGCGTATCTCATGAATAGTCATACATGGTATCAGGTATCAGATAATGGGGCAGTCATAGTAAACAAGCTGGCTGAGTGCATCAGCGCACAGAGACTATCATGGACATTTGCAGAGCTTTTTTCAGATGTTATAATAATAAAATAATGACTTGGATCGCATTATTGAGGAGTTTGGTGATAAAACGAGTGATCAGGAGATGATTTATCGGTATGTACGACTATTATTATTATTATTATTATTATTATTATTATTATTATTATTATTATTTATTTCTTACATAGCTGAACGCTATAGCAAACGAAAGGGTGGGGCGGGGCTGGAGATGCCTAGTGAGTGCTTTGTTGATATGCAGGGCCATTTAAACCCGTTTGACTGTGAAAAAAAATACTTTTAAACAGCGCGTATAAAATTAACTGCGCGTGTGAAAATTAATTAGACCTGGCGTGCCTGACGCGCACTTAATAAATGGACTGCAAAGGGTTAATCTCCCCACTGCTTCTTCACTACACCCCTGATCAGAGCAGTTGATGGGTACTCACGCTGCATTGGCTGGTGTGTTGTGCGAGCCAGGCTGGCTGCTCTGTGATTGGCTTGTGCTATTGAGGGCAGAGTCCTGAGTGCTGTCAGCCACCACTGCACTGTAACCTGCAAGAGACACAACGCAACAGAACATATTAAAACATATTTAAATTGTTCATTCAAATAAAGAACCAGGACAAACATTCCAGAAAGTATTAAACTGCTACGGAACAGGACTTAAGCAGTATTAAGTGCTACAAAACATGCAGTAAGACAATTTAGGTAATTTGAAGCTAATCAAATGGATTATGAGATATTACACTAAAAAAAGCTACCGATTAAGTTGCACAGCAGGTATGATTTATGGAAATAGTCACTAAGAGAGTAAAACAAATTTGCATATGAATCACTCAGAATGATCACGCTCAAAGACAAGACAATAAAAGAAAACACATCACGGCTTCACTCACTTGTGGCGCCATTCTGTTTCTGTCCACTAGGTGGCCTCCCGGGAATCCCGCTGGAGCTGCCTGTGCTGTTGCTGCTGCTGCTGGCGCTCCTCTCCCTCTCCCCAACAGCTCCCCCCTGGGCCGAGCTACTGCTGCTGCTGCTGCTGCTGCTCCCAGATCCTCCGTTACTGCTGCCCCCGCTCCCGCCCCCGCCTCCAGGGGCGCTGCCGATCGGCCCGTGCCCCCCCGAGGACACCCCCATCATGGTATTACTGTTAGAATTAGAGTTCCCGCCAATCAAGCCAACGTTCCCTGAAGCTGCAGCCTGGGCGTAGGGGGTGGGGGGGTTGCCTAGGCCCCCCAGACCCATGGAGCTCAATCCACCCATCCCTGTTATATTACCCAGACCCAGGCCAGCCAGCTGAGCCAAACTGGAGCCTGAGACAGACTTCCCCAGCCCTAAACCCAACCCCAGACCCAGACCCGAGCCGCCGTTGCCCCCGTTATTTCCAATTATGCCCGGCTGCATGTTGGAGGACATGAGGCTGCTGTGAGAGCCAATGATACTGCTGCCGACGACACCCAGGTTGGCCATCGCGGTTGAAATGCTGTTGGTGTTGGCGCCCCCTGCTGCCGAGTTTGAGAGCAGCATGAGGGACGAGGGGCTGTTGAGGGAGAGGGAGGAGGCGGCCGTGGCAGTGCTTGATGTTTTGGGGTTCTGGTGGGGGGACTGGGTGTTGAAAGTGTGGGACAGGGAGCTCGAGGTGATGATGTTTCCCAGCAGGGTGCTGCTGGTGCTGCTCCCGGATCCCCCTACAGGAAACAGGGCGCTGCTGCTGTTGCTGCCGCTTCCTCCGCCCCCTACTGTGATGACGGCGCCAGAGCTGGAGCCACAGCTGGGGATACTGATACTGCTGCTGGTGCTGCCGTTCTTTACTGGGGACTGTGGGAGGGAAAAAGGAGAGAGATTGTGGGAGGTGCTATGGGGAGACGAAAGCTATGCTGGAGGAAATGTGTTAGTTGGGAAGTAGAGTTGAAATTTGATGCTCTACACCAGGGGTGCACAATTCCGGTCCTGGGGGGCCGGTGTCCCTCCTGGATTTTGTTCCAACCGTGCCCTAAATTACTTAATTTGACCAATTATTACCAATTATTTGTCTAATTAAGTAATTTAGAACACAGTTGGAACAAAAGCCAGGAGGGATCAGGCCCTCCAGGACCGGAATTGTGCACCCCTGCTCTACACCAAGAAACTTTAAAAAAAAAAGCAACAAAATTCTGATTTTTATATTCTACCATAAAATTATATTAAAAAAAAAAACACACACACACAACACTGCCTGGCCACTTTGTTAGGGCCTGAACCCAATATCTGGTTGGGCTGTCGTCTGCCCTGATCACAGCCTTGACATGACATAGACTCCACAAGGTACTGGAAGGTACAATTTAATCCATTCAGGTCATTAATATTTGTGCAGAGGACAGTGATGATGAACACATCAATCAAGAACTACCCCAAACCAGGGGCTGTGGAGGATGAAGTCTTAGTCTTGCTCCTCCTATTCGTGGACAATTCTGGCACAGTGGATGGGTCGCCATCAGGGTGCAAGTGCAGCACTGCTGAGTGGACCTGCTCTGCAGCGATGCTGAAGTAAACCATGGCATTCTAGAGTAATCAAGGGACCCAGCGTATACCAGAAGAACAAGCCCCACACCGAGGCAATCCAACAGGGAAGACAAGGTCTTACAAAGTGGCCAGACAGTGGACTACAATGTATATGCAAGAATCATATTTAGGTTTCAACTTCTTTCAAATATCTATCGGGAGATTTGCTGGTTGGATAATTCCTGGGAGTAAGTCGGTGTGTATTTGCCAAGTCTAACAGGTAAAGGGCAGCAGTGTGGAGTAGTGGTTAGGGCACTGGACTCTTGACCGGAGGGTCGTGGGTTCAATCCCAGGTGGGAGACACTGCTGCTGTATCCTTGAAAACCCAACTGTATAAATGGGTACTTGTATGTAAAAAAAAAAAAAAAAAACAATGCAATATAATTGTAACAATTGTAAGTTGCCCTGGATAAGGGCGTCTAAGAAATTAATTAAAAAAAAAAAAAAAAAAAAAAAGAATTGAATGAAGGAGCTTCTCATCGCTACCTGACTGATTTCACTGTCCGTCGAACGGCCTCGCTTTTTATCATCTTCAGAGTTCTCCTATTTAAAAAAAAAAAAAAAACAGTTAAAATATTGTATTATCATGACATTATCGATTGTTTAGGAGTTGATTATTTATTGCAATGAAATGAACAAGCATGTCGGCGACACCCCCCCCCCCGCCCCCCCCCCTCCAGTCTGTATGCGGAGGGGTGCTCTCTTACCGTGGTGCAGTTGGCTGGACTGGGAGGAATGGGAGAGCTGGAAGTTGTCGAAGTGGGCGTGCTGCTCGACTGGTTGAATATTTCATCCTCCATGTGCGAGACGCCAGGAGGAGAGGTAGCCACCAGGGGCAGAGCTGGAAGCAAACCAGACATTCATCATCATACAGAATAAACTTGGTGTAGCGGCCTGATAGAACAGAGAACATTTTAAAAAGCAGCACAGGACAGGGCGATTCACAACATGCTCATTGTTATGACCGCGATTACGAAATATCGTAATCGCGGTCTGCATCGGTATACCACAAAGGCACAACAGCACAGCTTGTAGTTCACCCAATGGTTCTTGTATGAAGAATCAGTGTTTCCCAATCCCATTCATTCTTCTTTTCATCTTAACATGACCATTTGATGTTTCAGGCATTACACAAGCCCTTCAGGACCATCACAAATCAGGGATGAAAATCAGACTCTTATTGCACAGCAGTTTCACCCATTCCAGGTTGTGTGTATAGGTGTGTCATTAAATTCATAGTAAAACCAGGAATGGATCACACTGCTGTGCAATGCGAGCCTTATTCCCATCCCCGACAAGTTTCATGATACATATCGTTCCGTGACCTGCATTTAGCGATGCGTGTCGTATCACAACAGCAGTGCATCGTTCCTCCCCGAGCTGCCTGCGATGCCCAACTCCTGTACTTCAGCGCCCATCAGAGTGGGGGTCAATTCATGTTTTTTTCAATCTCAACTTTAAAGTCAATTTCTAGCTCGAATTACCATTCCCTTTCAACCCATTGCAACTCCTTTCATGACACAAGCTTTACTGAGCAAACATAAGATAAATGTACAAGTTGTACACGTGTTTGACAAGTTGTACACGTTTGCTCAGTAAAGCCTGTGTCATGAAAGGAATTGGAATTGATTAAAAAGGGAATTGGGGTGGGGTTAAAAAGGCTGTGTGGTCCAGTGGTTAAAGAAAAGGGCTTGTAACCAGGAGGTCCCCGGTTCAAATCCCATCTCAGCAACTGACTCATTGTGTGAACCTGAGCAAGTCACTGAACCTCCTTGTGCTCCGTCTTTCGGGCGAGACGTAGTTTTAAGTGACTCTGCAGCTGATGCATAGTTCACACACCCTAGTCTCTGTAAGTCACCTTGGATAAAGGCGTCTTCTAAATAAATATCAAAATAAATTAAAGAAAACCCGCAACTCGCGGCTCAAATACTTTACTGGTTAAAAAAAAACCCATTCGAAGTGTGGGTTTGTGTATTGTGTGATCTGCGAGTCACGGGGCGTTATGAACAGCAATCTGAGCAGCAGCAATAGTGATAGAGGGGTGCGTACGAATGTCTTCCAGGTCGATGTCGTCGTACAGGAACTCGTTCTCCTCGAAGTCGGGGTCCTGCGAGGAGTCCACGTAGTACTCCACGTCGTCCTTGATCTTGCGGATGGAGTCCACCTGGATGGAGTCATTGTCCAGCATGCGCAGGATCGTCTCCAGCATGCAGATGTGGTGCCGGTGCTTCTCGATGAAGCCCTTCAGCTCCTCAATGCGCTCCTGTTTGAGAAAGAGCACAACCTCAGCGGAATGCTTGCTTTTAAATATCATTCACGGCTCCATGGTGCGTTTCACATTAAGACATCCTACTTGTATGTTTGTAACTGCATTTGAAAAAAAATGCTGGGGTATGTTTCTGAATTTGCACCTGTGATTACTGCTTGGTAGAATAAACAGTAAACATGTTGATGTGTAGCGATTTTAGGGTAATTGTAAATATAATTGCAATTACTGCAGCATAATTAACTAATTGAACAAAAATAGCATTGTAATTTCAGAAAACAATTCTGCTGTAATTGTAATTATAACTGACCGCAGGTCTGGTCTCAAACAACCCATTAGTCATTGAAATAATTAACAGTACTAACAAGTACAACACTCCTTGTGTCCAAGACCAACGTGTATATGGAACAGACTATAAATATATACAGAGTATTAAAATATATTACTTCACACTGCATAGTTACAGAATAAAAACACCAAGGCCAAAATCTATACATTTAACTTGAATATTTCTGATAATGTTTAAACTTAGGCAATTCTAAACTTCAGTTTGTTTGTTTTTTTATAAATTTAGTCGTTGACAATTATTTTTATTATTTTCTCCCCAATTTGAAATGCCTAATTATTTTTAGGCTCAGCTCACCGCTACCACCCCTGCGTTGACTCGGGAGGGGTGAAGATGAACACACGCTGTCCTCTGAAGCGTGTGCCGTCAGCCGCCCGCTTCTTTACACACTGCGAACTCACCGTGCAGCCACCCAAGAGCTACAGCGTCGGAGGACAACGCAGCTCTCGGGCAGCTTACAGGCAAGCCTGCAGGCGCCCGGCCAGACTACAGAGGTTGCTGGTGCGTGGTGAGCGGAGGACACCCCGGCTGACCTAACCCTCCCTCCCCCCGGGCAGCGCTCGGCCAATTGTGTGCCGCCCCCTGGGAGCTCCCGTCCTCGGTCGGCAAAGGAATAGCCTGGACTAGAACTCGTGACGTCCAGACTATAGAGCACATCCTGCACTCCACATGCAGCGCCTTTACTGGATGCGCCACTCGGGAGCCCCGACTTCCCAGGTTTTAATAAAGTTGGAATGTTTTTAACTATTTACACCCCTAACAGCAAGAACTAAATATGCCATCATGTGTGTGTGTGTGAGCGGCAACTACCGTTCACTTACTGCCTTAAAACTACAGCTATGGGCAACAGGTTTGCATCACCTGGAATTTTAGGACTATACGAACATAATTTAGATTGTATTGATCATCATGTAATCAAAGAAACTACAAAATGACATCACAAGTCTACTGGAAGCCATAATAGTAGTACAGTATTTCATGTGAGATTTTGAAAGGTCACATTTTTCAATGTCAGTTTTTCATGAAGTATATGGAAGACTACAAAGCGTTATGTAATTCAATATATTAATGTAACATTATTCAGCAGGTTTCATTCGACTTTATGAAGCAAAATTAGTTCATTCTATAAGGTGATGCAAAACTTTTACCCATGGCTGTACGTTCAACCACCACCTCACTATATCCCCTTCACAAGGGAGATTTCACCCCCAGCTGGGAATAATAATAATGACATGAACCTGGAGAAAATAAAGTGCTATTGAGGGACCCTCCAGCACACAAAGCCCAGACAGGCTCCTTGCACAGAGGATGCAAGTTAGTAAAAGGTTAAGTGCAAAATGAAAGGGCTGTTATTTCCTGGTGCAGACACACACACACAGGGAACAGGGGCTCACATCTTTGTCTCCTTTCTTTTTCCTCGTCTGCACAGACAGGGACTCCACCTCGCTCTCAAACTGGTCCACCTGCATGTTGAGAGTGTCTATCGTGTTCTAGAGAGGGAGAGAGACCAACGAAGCCGTCAGGCTGATAGTTCAACATGTTATTGTTCTTATTATTATTATTATTATTATTATTATTATTATTATTATTATTATTATTATTATTATTATTATTATTATTATTATTTATTTCTTAGCGGACGCCCTTATCCAGGGCGACTTACAATCATAAGCAAATACATTTCAAGTGTTACAGTACAAGTAATAATACAATAAGAGCAAGATAAATACGATGAATATGTTAAAAAGGAAGGGGGGGGGGTTAAAAAAAAGTGTTACCCACAAAATGAGGATCACGCGACAGCGGTGACCAATGACAATGTAACAGAATAAGTAAATACATTTGTAAAAAATTGTGCCTCAAAATCGAGAAGATGGCAACACAGCAAAACGCTCTGCCGCCATTTTAGGTTAAACCTAAAATCCAGAAAGTCTACTTGAATCTAACGAGTTGTCCTCTCAACAATGCATTAGAATGCAAGTGAAGACGCTGTGTGAAGGGCGTCTTATGTGACATGTGACCTCTCGCAATTTAGGAGAGAGGACCACAAAACAGCGGCTATCAACAGAATAATGTATGGGTCACGATATATTATCACAAACTGGTGTTGGGCAGTAATGTATAAGAAGCGCGCCCAACTTCAAGACAACCAGTTAGATCGAAGTTGGGCACATCTAAAAAGCACAGAGACTTGGTTTATCTATGAAAATGTATTCTCAACACAGTGTATATAAAACGAATGGATGGTTAATTTGGTGCTGCTGCGACTCACAGTGAGCCACTGCCCCACTTCTTCCTTCTCTTTCTGTGCCGGATCCACCTTCAGAGCCAAGCCCAGCCCCTCCTTCGAGTAGGCCTTGGTCTTGGTCTCTCGCTCCACTACCTTGAAACGCTCCATTTGCTGAGAGAGCGGAGAGAGCAGAAAGAGAGAGAGGAGAGAGCGGAGAGAGAGAGCGGAAAGAGAGAGGAGAGAGCAGAGAGAGCGGAGAGAGAGAGAGAGAGAGAGAGAGAGAGAGACACCTTACACACACAGAAGCTTTTCAGTTTACGGATGGATGTTGACAATGGAAAATGCAGCAGTGTACCCTGAATCTTACTCTATTTTTTTTTTTTTTGTATCTCAAAGTGGGGTGTTGGGACCCCCTTGGGGGAGTCACAGAAATGTTTCAGGTGGGGGTCACGAAGCATCACATCAAAAGCAGGCACACTATAAAATATGGATACAGATCAGTGCAGCAAGTTTTATACTAGACGACATTACCTTTTATATTATTTTGCTTTGTTATTCATATTTATAACACTGCTTTGATTTAATGTATTTATTTAATAGGAACAAAAACAGATAATTAATTAACAGGGGAGCGTTCCAACTGGAAAAAGTTGGAGAGCCACGGGTTATAAAAAAAAATGCTTAAATCTAACCAATGTGAAAATGCCCAATTTTATATAAAGATTTTGCATTGAAATCATATTTTCAAAATGGTTCTCATTTAGTATCCTGATAACAGCTCAAATCACTGTAATTCAATAATGCCAATGTAGTTTTCTCAATTCTTACCGTTTCTATTAATTTTCGATTCTCCACTAGCTGCCTTTTGTCTTTTATCTCATTGGAAGCCACCCACGTCTTAATTTGGTCCCGTAATCTCTGAAAGAGGAGGACACAACGAGATCACTAAAGCTGAAAACAGAACAAGCAAAACAGCCTTCTCACTAGCACAGTGAATTACTCCGGTCCTTTCCTGGTCTATCATGGTAAAAACAAAAAAAAATTATTTTAACCAATATAATCTAAACTAATTCAAGCAAATCTGCTCCTTTAATGGTAAGACTATTCAGGGATGGAGTTAAGACTCCCTGCTGCACAGCAGTTTCACTACAAGCTTGATTAGACACAGTGTGCAGGTGACAATATCAGGGGTGTCAAACTCATAAGGAAACCAGGAATGGGACAAACTGCTATGCAATGCGAGTCTTATTACCATCCCTGCTATTGTCTCCTCAATAATATTAACCACTACAAACTAGAAGCCTGTGCAGTTCAACCATCCCCAGTCTCACAGTACAAATGAATCCTTGAATGTCTGTTACTGCTTAGTTTTAATTCCTCACCTGTAATTTTTTAATTTCCTTTTTGAGATCGGCCTCATACTTTTCTTTCTGATTCGCATTCGCCGCGTTGTGGAGCTAGAGAGAGAGAGAGAGAGAGAGAGAGAGAGAGAGAGAGAGAAATAAATGAAGTCTGCCCAAGTTTCTCCCCAGTTTAGACTGACCTCATCACAGAAACTCCTTACACCAGCTCAGGAGAACTGAAGGTCAGTGGGTGTCCTCCGATCCCCAAGCCAGTTTCCTTTTTACCCCCGGGAGCTTGAGAGCCGATGTCGGCGAGGTACCGGCCTCTGGAGGACAAAGGCCAGCTCTGCAGGCGTCCGCTTGAGCTCCCCGGGCGCCTGGCCAGTAGGGTCAGCTGCTGAAGCCAATGCGACGCTCCCTCCCGAACCCCCAGCGAAGACAGGCGACGTCACACAGCCAGGACGTGAACCCGGATCCCCCGACCACTCGCCCTGGACACCACGCAGGCGTGCTTTCACCTGGGGAGCCACTCGGGGGACCCCTGTACCAGATGTTTTAAAACTGAAATCCATCCACGAGGCTTTTGCCTCCCTAGTCCACACCAATGCTCCCTGTGTAATCCCCAGCCAAGATCTGCAATTCCACACAGCCAGGACACAAGCCTGCATTCCCCCGAGCGCAAGACTCCCCCAGCACACCAAGCAGCCGTGGGTCACGTGAGAGAATCTGTACGCAGATTTAGACCTCAGAATCAGAATTTCACTGTTAAAGGGACCAAGTGTTTTCTCAGAGGGCTGCTCCCCCCAGGACCACAGTTCTTCTGGCTGTAGTTTTTTTTACAGTAGCATCTTGGAATTGGTGTCATTTTTTTCAGAAACCATACTAATGGATTTTTTTTTTTTTAAATAAATAAAGTATTTTTTTTAAATTGTGCTTCGAGATGCATGTATAAAAACGTGTTATTTTATGACCCGAGGGATCTTGCAATACTTCCTGAAAGCTTTGTTTTTGAAAAATAATGATGTTTGGGCAAATTACAAGACATCGTTTCACCTGAGTGATTGCAATGACAGAATACACGTTTATCCTCAGGGTCTTGAAGCAATACATGGACACTACTCTCGATTATTTACTCAAAATAAATATTTATAAATAAAATGGTTAGTTCCATTAACAGTAAGAAAGGAAAAAAAAACGTACCTGATTGATTTAATACATGAAATATCTGCTTATATCCACTCGTTTCTTGATATTTATAAGTGTTGTCAAAACACACACTCCTGTGCAAAAGTCTTAGACATGTTGCATTTTTCTACTCTGGTGCATTATGAGCATCAACAATTTACTCAAAGCCTCCACTAGTGTTTTCTACTATTATAACAACCTTGACTTGCATAAAGAAGGAAAAACATTGTGAGTGAAATAGCTCACATCACTTGATTTTCAAGAAGTGATATCCAAAGCATAATCAACAAGCATAGAGAAACATCATCTGTAATTGACAAACCCAGGACTGGAAGACCCAACAAGCTGTCTAACAAGGATGAGCAATACTTGAAGATAATATCCTTAAGGAATAGAAAGAAGACAAGCGTTGAATTGACAACAGAACTGGCAGAAGGCACAGGTGTCGTTGTCCATCCATCAACAGTCCAAAGCACCTTTGACCATTGTTCCATAGTCCAATTTCTGTGTTCTTGTGCAGATTTTAGCCTTTTAGTCTTGTTCCCCTTTCTTAACAGAGGTATTCTTACTGCAACACATCCTTTAAGTCCTGATTTCAAGAGTGACCTTCGTACTGTTGATTTGAACTAATTCAAACACAGATTTACAGTTTTTTTTTTTTTTTTTTAGCCATAAACAAGTTTGAGTTATGTTTTGTTTCTGCGAGTTGCTGAGAATGTTTAAGTGACAAGGAAAAAATAAATAAAAAGCAGGCAGGCAGCGAAATCCAATCCCTCCCCTATGCGACGACATGCGTTAACAAGCTGTACTACAAAGTATGGCGTCCCAGCAAGTCAAAAGAACGAAGTGTGTTTATCGAGTTTCCACGATCACAGGCCCAGAACGACACTTCAGCGTGAACGTGCTTACACGGTCACAGCCCTTAAAGGGTTAAACAGCTCAACAGGGCGGGGGGCAAGCCTTGAGAGAAAGCAGTTCATGTTTCTTACCTTCTGCCAAATATCTTCAAATTGTTCGACACCTTCTGTAACCTTCTTCAGACACCGATCTATTTCACCTGATAAGAACAGGCACAGGGGGGTTAATCACTGCATGAGGGCATGAGAGCCAGGTCTGGACCTCTCCAGCACTGCGAGAGTATCCCAAGAGAACACACTACAGCAACGCCACACAGATCAGCCACGCCTGATGCAAAGTATTTACTGCCACATTATATGACATGGTGCAATTGACAACCTAGTTCTTAATCCATTATCAAATACGAATTTAAAAATCGACAATAAATCGATCAACATTTTATTTTTCTGAATAAACATTAGGATTTTTATCCAAAGAACGAATATTTCTTTCTTTAAAACTGAAGTCATTTCAATCTGAAACATGCTTGTTAAGTAACATCACTGTTACCATTGTCAAAAGCATTTACCCTCTACACAAAATCCAATAAACTCCCCCAACATCTCTCTCCTTCCATCCTCCCTTTACTCCAACAAATCTTAATATCAGATGGTACCATTTTAAATTTATTGTGCAGCTTTAAACTTTGAAATCAGGAAAACGTAACTAAAATATTTAATTGACGCGAGTTGTCCAATGCGAATCCTGAGGTAACACACGGACATTGGCTACCATACTGGCACCAACATAAGCACATCACATACTCAATGTTTTAATGCACACTGGCACTTTATTATTATTATTTATTTATTTAGCAGACGCCTTTATCCAAGGCGACTTAGAGACTAGGGTGTGTGAACTATGCATCAGCTGCAGAGTCACTTACAACTACGTCTCACCCGAAAGACGGAGCACAAGGAGGTTAAGTGACTTGCTCAGGGTCACACAATGAGTCAGTGGCTGAGGTGGGATTTGAACCGGGGACCTCCTCGTTACAAGCCCTTTTCTTTAACCACTGGACCACACAGCCTCCTATACACTGTGAGTACATGTACTGCTTAATAGATGTGAAGTACTGGTGGATTTATTAAAATAGCTTTAAGGTTTAAGCTTTTGAAGCCTGGATCAGTGTTTGAAGGTGTGGGGGGTGCGTTACAGTCAAAACTTGAGACGAGACTGACCTTGCAGTTTCCTCTTATCGGCCATGACGCTCGCAC